>NC_041391.1:121151272-121172400 GCF_002162155.2 Triticum dicoccoides | reverse complement strand
TTTAGGCAAGTCCCAAATGGTTACGCTCAGGACGCTTGATATTCACACCCTTTATAGAGGGGTCGAGGCCTATCCCTTTCTTACCAAACTTGCGCCTTTCCGCATCTCGAGTTCCAACACCCGAAGCTCAAGCTTAGGCACTTCGGATCTTCAATCATGTCCGGATCCAACCTTCGAGGCCGGTGGATGGCCTCCTCTATCATAGAGGAGGACATTGCGAAGCTCAGGGAGGCCAGATATCGGACCGTCGACGTCAAGCACAGGCTTCCTGCTCCAGGGCAGGTCATCCCCACTCCCGAACCCAACGAGAGTGTTGTGTTTGTTTCCCACTTCCTCAGAGGCTTAGGATTTAGTCTTGATACCTTCGTGAGAGGGCTCATGTTCTATTACGGGCTAGATTTTCACGATCTAGCTCCGGATTCCATCCTTCACATCTCATCGTTTATCATCATGTGCGAAGCCTTCCTCCACATCACCCCACACTTCGGCTTATGGCTCAAGACCTTCAATGTAAAGCCGAAGGTGATCGATGGGCGACACGCGGAGTGCGGAGGTGCTGCAATAAGCAGAAACGCCGATGCCCCATGGCCAGAGGGTTCCTTCCCGGAGGTGTCTGGTCTATGGCAACGGAGGTGGTTCTACATCACAGCTCCCCGAGGCACAAAGTGGGAGGCTGCCCCCGCCTTCCGCTCGGGCCCTCCACCTGAACTGGCGTCGTGGGCCAACGTGGGACTGGACTGGGGGCCTGCTAATGATGTACCAACACTGCAGAGCCACATTCAGGAGCTTCTTGAGAGGGATTTCAGTCTTGTCAGAATAATTTAGGTAATGCTAGTTCGACGGGCACTGCCGTGCAAACGTCAACCTCTCCGGATGTGGGAGTTCAACCCAGAAGGTCCGCGAACTATTCAGCACTTCTTCGGCATGACGCTCGAAGGGATATATAGGTTATTCTTCGGACCACGAGTAAAGTGTCCGGATACCATCGAGGATGCGGGCCTGGGCTGCAACCGCCCAGATACCCCAGTAAGTAACCCTGTAACCGAACACTTTGTTTATATTTATCACAACATTATTCTGAAAACTGTCCGCGGCCAGGACTGGCTCAGCAAGGCAGAGAGGATCATGTGTCTGGCCCCACTTCTCGAAGGCTCGCCTAGTCCTGCGATAGCTAGGATGCTTAGACGTGCGCTAAGTCAAGTGCCCTCGGGGAAAGGCGAAAGGAAGAATAGAGAAGCTGAGCTTCACATATTGCACATCCAAACCGGGGGAATTACTGTCTCCATGAAGGAGGATAATCGAGGAGGTGAATCTAAGGTTTCCTCCCCCCGCAGGAAGAAGAGGGCCGCTTCCGAAGACTCGGAAACGGAGGTGCCTAAACAAGGGAAGAAAACTTCACCAGGGGGCCCTGCCCTGGAGGGCGTCCTCACCACACCTTGCCTGCAAATGGGCCAGCCCTCCACCGAGCTGTAAGTTAATCATAAAAAGATATTGCTTCCTCCTCCGAGAACAATAACCAGGATCTATCCTTTGCAGTCCGGCTTGTAGCTCTTCTCAACAGAGTTTGTCTTTGGGGGATCTTCTTCAGGAGATGATGGAGAGTGAAACCCCACCTGCGTCTCCGCCCCATGGGGCGGGCGACCCTGAGGTGTCGTCATGGAGGAATCCAGATCCGTCGAGGCCGGAAGCTAACACTTCGGCACCCCAAGCCCAGAGTGTTCGGCTCCCACGGAGGGCAATAGGAAGGGTCCGGGACAGTCCGGCGCCCGACCGGACACACTGACGGGCCTTCTGGAGCAAGCTGCTCTCTCGGAGCATCAGCGTACGTTAATGGGTATGGTGTTTGAGAAGATTTCATCCGCCAGAAGCGGGTTGAATGAAGCTTTTACGAGCCTGCTCAAAGGCTTTGAGGTATGCAACGAAACAGGTAATTTTTTGGTTGTACCGCACGCGCTAGGTGCGCTCCGTATAGATAGTAGCCCCTGACACTCTGGTTGCCAGCCCTAGGCGGCAAACGGAGGATCACACTCGCAAGTAATGATTGCACTGTATTCATGCGCAGGTGGCTAAGGGTCCGGTAGTAGGCCGGAGCGCTGAATTCGCCGAACTGAGGCGACAGATTGATGTGGTGGACGCTGACATCACGCTTGTAAACAAGTGGCTTGATGAGCATAGAGTATGTCCTCATTTTTCCTCATTTGTTTAGGAAATAATAAGAGGAGCATAATGTTAATATGATATGCTGTGGCTGCAGGCAGAGCTGCTGCCATGGAGGCCCTGAGGGTGGAACTTGCCCTAGCCAAGGAACAAGCCCAGGCTAGCAATGCGGCTGCCCTAAAGGCGGCCAAAGATTTGAGAGCCGAACAGGCTGCTCATCGCCGAAGCAAAGAAAAATAGCCGAAATGGCTGTGGAGCTGAGGGACGCTGCCGGCCGGTATGAGCTCCTTGAAAAGGAGAGTCAGGAGAAGTCGGCTGACCTGAAGAAGGCCCTGGATGCGGCCAAGGAGATGCGCTCTGAAATTAGAGCTGCATGGGAGGAGCTTCGACAGGCCGGAGACATCACGGCTGGAAGTTCGGAGATCCAAAGTACGCTCCTCTGGATTAGTCTTGGAGTGCTGTAGACGCGTATGCGCATCTGGCAAAAAGTACGGCTGATGCGACCAAGTTCTTCAAGGATCAAAAAGATAATGAAATAGAAAGGCTATTTTGGTCGCAATTCAGTGCTCCAACGCGCCTGCTGCCATTGAGTGAGAGGATGGCCGCTATGGCCGAGCTCCATAGGTTGTCCGGTCTTGCAATGAGCTCTACAGTTATTTTGGTTTAGTGCAACAATTCGTTGGCGTCGTATCGTGAGTCGATGCCATGAAGAGGTCGGCGTGCATAGAGGGTGCACGGATGGCTCTTGCCCGTTGAAGGAGTCCTGGATAAGGGGGTATCCGGACAGCCAGACTATTGGACTATGAAGATACAAGATTGAAGACTACGTCCCGTGTCCGGATGGGACTCTCCTTTGCGTGGATGGAAAGCTTGGCGATTCGGATGATAGATCTCCTTCTCTGTAACCGACTCTGTGTAACCCTAGACCCTCCGGTGTCTATATAAACCGGAGGGTTTAGTCCGTAGGACAACAACAATCATAATCATAGGCTAGCTTCTAGGGTTTAGCCTCTGTGATCTCGTGGTAGACCAACTCTTGTAATACTCATATCATCAAGATCAATCAAGCAGGAAGTAGTGTATTACCTCCATCGAGACGGCCCGAACCTGGGTAAACATCATGTCCCCAGTCTCCTGTTACCATTAGCCTTAGACGCATAGTTCGGGACCCCCTACCCAAGATCCGCTGGTTTTGACACCGACATTGGTGCTTTCATTGAGAGTTCCTCTGTGTCATCGCTGTAAGGCTCGATGCTCCCTCAACCTTCAACAACGCATCCCAGGGTGAGATTTTCTCCCCGGATAGATCTTCGTGTTCGGCGGCTTCGCTCTGCAGGCCAACTCGCTTGGCCATCTGGAGGAGATCGACAGCTATGCCCCTGGCCATCAGGTTAGGTTCGGAAACTTGAATTACACGGCCGATATCCACGGAGACTTGATCTTTGACGGATTCGGGCCTGCATCAGGAGCGCCGAGCAGTCACGATGAGCACGACTTAAATCTGTTATCGGACAAAATCCGGGATGTCGCCCCTGCAGCTGCTCCGGACCTAAATCCGGGGCAGATCGCGTCGTCCAAGGATGGGTGGATTGATCCCGCCACGGAGGCCACATACTCATCGGCGCTGGAGCTGAACACAGACTCCACCTCTAAGGAAATCAGTGTCGCCGGACCTCGGGACTTGTCTCCGGCCGTAGGTTCCGGACCGCATGCACCCGGGCCCATGAGTCTGATTGGGCTCTAGTAATGGAGTTCACCGCCGCTGATATCTTTCAGCACTCCCCTCTTGGCGATGTGCTAAATTCATTAAGGTCTCTCTCTCTGTCAGGAGATTCCTGGGCGAACTATGTTCGGCTCAAGTGGGAAGCAGGCAACAAAGAAATTCCTTACCCACCCACCACCCACTTAATAGCCACTGTCGATGATTTGACCAACGTGCTTGACTTCGACTCTGAAGACATCGACGGTATGGACGACGATGCAGGAGAAGAACAGGAACCACTGACCACAGGGCGCTGGATAGCCAACTCTTCATATGATATATATATATATATATATATGGTGGACACCCCCAAAGAAAAAAATGGCGATGAGGCAACAGAGGATAACCCCTTAGGGAAGAAACAACAACATGGGCGTCATCGGCGCCGCTCTAAGCCCCGTCACAGCAATACCGGCGCAGAAGATGAAAACAATCCAGATGGTGCCAAAGAGGAATACAATCCTGATCAGCCCACCTTCGAGCAGGCCGAAGAGGAAGACGAGCAGGCTATCCTAGACGAACAAGCGACAAACGGATACTTGGTGGATGACAACTACATGCCTCCCTCCGAAGACGAGGTGAGCCTCGGCAACGATGAATTCGGCGTACCCGATGATCCCATAGAGCAGGAGCACTAACGCCGGCTTATAGCCACTGCAAGAAGCCTAAAAAAAGAAGCAGCGGCAGCTCCAAGCTGATTAAGATGTGCTCGCAGACAGATGGTCCGAGGTCCTGGCGGCCGAAGAATACGGACTCGAGCCCCCCACCAAAGGTTACCCAAAGCACAAGTTGCTACCTCAACTAGAGGAGGAGGCCGTAGAGCCTACACTACCAGCGCAAGACGAGGCTGACCGGCCACCTCGTGGCCGCGATAAAATGGCATATCAGACCGAATACCAGCCTGCACCCCCACGCCAGGTCATTACAGCTTGGGGCAATACGCAGGACCTGCGAGACATATTGGAAAACAACGCAGGACAACCCAGATCGATCTACGGATCACGGGGCTGCACCACAGTACATGACGATGATCGTCATGCCGGATACACTAATAATAAGTCCGAATAGGGTGAACATAACCGACCAGACTTAGTCGGACTACATCGCGACATAGCCCGGCATAGAGGCGCCGCACACCCCCTCTGCTTCATTGATGAAGTAATGGATCATGAATTCCCAGAAGGGTTTACACCCGTAAACATCGAGTCATACGATGGCACAACAAACCCCGCGGTGTGGATCGAAGACTTTCTTCTCCACATTCACATGGCCCGCAGTGATGACCTACACGCCATCAAGTATCTTCCCCTTAAACTCAAAGGACCAGCCAGACATTGGCTGAATAGCCTGCCGGCGAACTCCATCAGCAGTTGGGAAATCTCAAGCATGCTTTCCTCGACAACTTGCAAGGCACTTACGTGCGACCACCGGATGCTGATGACTTAAGCAAAATCACCCAATGGCCCGGAGAGTCAGCCAGGAAATTCTAGACTCGGTTCCTAACTAAAAAGAACCAAATTGTCAACTGTCCGGACGCCGAGGCCCTGGCGGCCTTTAATCATAATATCCATGACGGGTGGCTCGCGCGACTCCTCGGCCAAGAAAAACCGAAGTCCATGGCAGCCCTCACGACACACATGACCCGCTTTTGCGCGGGTGAGGATAGTTGGCTGGCTCACAGTAGCACCACGCCAAGAAACTCCGGCACTTCAGATGTCCGCGGCAGTAATGGAAAGGCACGGCGCAATAGACATAAGTGTCGGAATAATGGTGACAACGCTGAAGATACAACAGTCAATGCCGGATTCAGCAACTCAAAATCCGCTCAACGGAAAAAGCCATTCAAAAGAAACAATTCGGGATCGTCCAGTCTGGACCGCATACTCAAACGCTCATGCTAGATTCACGGAACCCTCGACAAACCAGCCAATCACACTAACAGAGATTGTTGGGTGTTCAAACAGGCCGGCAAATTGAATGCCGAAAACAAGGACAAGGGGCTGCACAGCGATGATGACGAGGAGCCCCGGCGTCCGAACACTGGGGGACAGAAGAAATCACCCCCCCAGGTGAAAACGGTAAACATGATCTATGCCACCCACATTCCCAAGCGGGAACGAAAGCGTGCACTGCGGGACGTCTATGCGATGGAGCCAGTCACCCCAAAGTTCAACCCATGGTCATCCGGCCCAATCACCTTTGATCGTAGGGACCATCCTACCATCATCCGTCATGGCGGTTTAGCCGCATTGGTCCTTGACCCAATCATCAACGGATTCCACCTCACGCGAGTCCTTATGGACGGTGGCAGTAGCCTGAACCTGCTTTATCAGGACACAGTGTGCAAAATGGGCATTGATCCATCACGGATCAAACCCACCAAAACCACATTTAAAGGTGTAATTCCAGGGGTAGAGGCCCGCTGTACGGGCTCAATAACACTGGAAGTGGTCTTCTGATCTCCGGATAACTTCTGAAGCAAGGAGTTAATCTTTGATATCGTCCCTTTTCATAGTGGCTATCATGCACTACTCATACGAACCGCGTTCGCTTGATTCAATGCGGTACCTCACTATGCATACCTTAAGCTCAATATGCTAGGACCTCGCGGGGTTATAACAGTCAATGGAAACATAGACCGCTTCCTCCGTACGGAAGAGCACACTGCGGCCCTTGCGGCAGAAGTACAAAGTAGCCTTCTTCGACAGACAACCAATTGGGCAATGACAACCTCGAACACCATCAAGCAAGCCCATAGCACCCTCCAACAGGATTGTCAGGCACGCCAAGAGCTCGATTAGCAATCCGGACTCCGCCCCAGCCCCAGTAAGGAGGCTTTTGTGCCCCGCGTACATAACTACGCACTCAAAATACCATGGGCATAGGCGGAGGCGAGACGACGATCCAGCCTACAGTGTGGTTCAGCCGCCACGAGGCCCGCACACCCTTTTTCTTTCTTTCTTTTAGGACCGTACTTTCGGGCAGCCCCTTCAGAAGAACCGGACCATCGAACTCATCACAGGAGGGAACACCAAGGAGGCAAGAGGCGTTGCACACAAGGGAATGCCCAGGTGGTCTCTGTTAATGATCGTTATACCTGTTTTACATACCCGCATGAAGCCTGCCTTTGGATAGGACAAGTCAAATAGTCCTATTTATTTTTGCTTAATGCATTAATTGTACACATACTCCTTGACGTATTATCCAAAAAACAACAGGAAATAGTATACAGCGTCAGCTTCTTACTACTATCTTCACATTTTCCCTTGAATATTTATTTAATATTGCATCTCTAAACCTTGGTATGATCAGTTTGCCAGGGGCGTTTTGTTGAGCCCCATAACATGGCAAGATAAGTCGACACTTTCGACAGTGCGGCACCCCGAACTTATAGCATTATATGCATCAGCTCTGAATCATGTCTTGAGTGAATAGTTGGGTTAGCCCGGCTCCCTTGTTTTGGTACCTTACGTTCCGTTATAAGGGAGAACTACTGCAATTGTGTACCAGTTCTTCCGGACGAGCACCTCAGTAGAGAAAGCCGAAAACTGACCGTCATGATGCTGCGAGAGCTGGTCACTGTTCGTGAGGTACTAAACCTTTAAGATTTTTTCCTCTTAAGGCGAGGAATCGGCCTTGTCTGATTTAGGCATGTATAGCGCCCCAATTCAGCCGTCCTAATACTAGGGCTTCGCCAAAATTTAAAATTATAGACTTCTATGGCCAAGTGAGAGTTATAAAGCCGCATAGTCTGATTGCCTTGTTCGCTATGCTAAACACCTTCTTAAAGGACCAAAAATTTGGATAAAGACTATTTGGGTTTTCCCCGAACACCCCACTACTAGTTACATGGGGGCGGAAGCCGACAACTGGCCTACTTTCAGAATTTTATAAACGGGCGCACAGAAGGTAATATTTTAAATCGACAAAAGTGACATATAGCACAAACAAACTCGTTTTCATATTACAAAGATGACTTCACTCAAAGATTATGTTCTTGGCACATTCATCGGCCACAAGGCGAGCACCTTTCATAACGCCATCATAATATTTTTCGGGGTAGCGACGCTCCTTACCCTCCGGGGGTCCATCCTTCATGAGCTTCTCAGCATCCAGTTTGGCCCAATGCATCTTCGCACGGACAAAGGCCCGGCGGGCACCCTCAATATAGACGGACTCCTTGATAACTTCAAGCCGTGGATAGGCATGCACCATCTGCTTTATAAGGCCAAAATAGCTATCGGGCAGGGGCTCACCAGGCCACATCCGGACTATGAGGTCCTTCATAGCCAGTTCGGCCGCTCTGTGGAGTTCGACAAGCTGCTTTAGTTCGTCACTCAAGGGCATCGAGTGTTCGGCTCTGGCGTACTAGGACCAGAACAGCTTCTCCGTTGAGCTCCCTTCTTCAGCACGGTAGAACTCCATGGCATCCGATATGCTACGTGGCAGATCTGGAATGCCCCTGGCAAGCTCCGAATTCGGTTAAGTATAAGAAATGTCTCCTCCAAATGCTTGCTCTACATAATGAATGCCTTACCCTCCGCTATCTTCTTGGCCGCCTAGACTTCCTGGAGGGCCTTTTGGGCTTCGGCCTTGGCATCTTTCGCGCTCTCGAGGGCTTTGGCAAGCTCGAACGCTTGTGTCTTAAAGTAATGCTCCAAGGATTCGAATTCTTGATGAACTCCTAGAGCTCTTGTTGTACCTCTCCCACCCGAGCATCTTGCTTTTCATGCTCGGTGTGCTCCGTGGCCACCTTGGCTTCGGCCTCGGACAACGCTTTCTTCAGGGCCGCCACTTCGGTCGTGGCCCCTATTAAAAATCATGATGCTTTTTGTTAGCATCACCAATTTTTATCCTCTATATGACACACGGGTGGGGTATCACTTACCTTTGTTCTCCTCGAGCTGCCTCTTCATGAGGCCGAGCTCTTCTTCAGCATGCCCCAGGTCCCGCCTGAGTCCGGCCACCTCAGACGTGCGCACAACTGCGGTCAGCAGCAATGCCTGCATATTAACATAGATAAGTACTATCAGATTCCTGTGGTTTTTAGTTGATCCTCCGTCTGGCTTTTCTTTACGAACACCAAACTAAGTATCAGGGGCTACTGTCTATTGGGTGATATTTTCTCACACTTTTTACTTACCTCAAAGTCGGTTAGTAGTCTGGTGTAGGCTTCGGTCAACCCGCTCTTAGTGGACCGAACCTTCTCAATCACCGTACTCATAAGAGTACGGTTCTCTTCGTCAACGGAAGCACCTCGAAGCACTTCCAACAAATTATCCGATGCCTCCGGTTGGGTGGAGGTCATCGGCACGGCCGGCTCGCCCTCCTTCACGAGGGGCTGCCTACTGGAATCCAGAGCCTTTAGAGGCTCCGGCGCAGTAACCGGCCGGGAGCCAGGCTTGTGGTGGCTTCCGTCCGCATAATCCATGGGGATCTTACCCCCATGTGCCTGGCATCTGGGATTTCGCCTTGGGGCGTCTCCAGAACCGCCGCCCCAGGCTCTGGTATCCTTTGGGACAACACCTCGGTGTCGTCTGCAGGTCGTGGGGAGGTGGCTGTCGGGAGAGAATTCATCTCCGACTCACTCAGGGACACATCCGAAGAGGATACCCCGAGATTGGACCCAGCTGGATTGCATATACGTGTTCGGCGTTATTACAAACTATGAGGTTAAGGTCGCACGAAAAGAATTACGGACTGCGCATACTTACGACCTCGCATGGGGCTTGCCCCGGGGCAGCCACTCCTCCTCGCTGTAGGCGGCGGTAGTGGAGTGATCCGGAAGGGATGTGTTTCCCTTCTTCGGCGTCCTAGCCTCCCCCTGTGGGGAGGCCTTCCTTTTCTTCTCCTCCCAAGTGCCGGAACGGGGCATTTCTTCATGGTTCCCCCAGTCTTCGTGGGAGGAATCTGCCTCGTCATCCTCGGATGACGAGTCTATCACGGCCCTGCGTCGGAGACCTTTTCTGGTCCCCCCGGCCGCCTTCTTGGACACTTCGGCCCCCTCTATCGGGGGGACCTTTCTTTTTCTCTCCTCCCCTTCAAGGGAGGAGTGCACCTCATCGTCTTCTGGCGAGGCGTCTGGTGCAACCTCGTGCCGGAGACCCTTCCTAGTCCCCGTGGCCTTCCTTTCGGCCTTCTTCTCCAGCACCTTGTAAGGCACCGGAACCAGCATCTCCGTCAGGAGTGCGGTCACTGGATCTTCAGGTAGCGGAGACGGACACCGCTCCGCCGTCTTCACGTAATCCTGTTTTGTCAGCATGGTGACTTAAAAATCCTCCCACGAATATGCTGGGAAAGGTACATCTTGTGATATTCAGAGGATTTACCGGATTGGCGAGGCGCTTTGCGCTGAGCCCACAGTCCTCGGAAATAGGAGGAGGAACTTCGCCGGTCTTGAACAGCACCTTCCAGACGTCCTTATGCGTTGTGTCGAAGAGCTCATGCAGCATCTGGTGTTCGGCTGGATCGAACTCCCACATATTGAATGCCCGTCTTTGACATGGCAGAATCCGGTGGGACCACGTTGATGAGCTTGATCTTCTTGTCCCTCATACTTTTGATGCAGGGCTCGAGTCCGGTCAGCTCTGCAGGTTCGCCCCAGGCCAGGTCCTTCTTTTTCCAAGAGGTTAGCCGCATGGGGATTCTGGATCTGAATTTAGGGGTCTCCACCCAATTGGCATCGTGCGGCTCGGTGATGTAGAACCACCCTGATTGCCACCCTTTCACGATCTCCACAAAGGAGCCGTCAAGCCATGTAACATTGGGCATTTTACCCACCATGGCGCCTCCGCACTCCGCCTGCTGGCCGCTCACAATCTTCGGCTTCACGCAGAAGATCTACAGCCACAGGCCGAAGTGGGGCTTGATGCGAAGGAAGGCCTCGCACACGATGATGAACGCCGAGATGCTGAGGACAAAATTTGGGGCTAGATCATGAAAATCTAGCCCGTAGTAATACATAAGCCCGTGGACGAACGGGTGAAGTGGAAATCCTAGTCCGCGAACGAAATGAGGGAGGAATACAACTCTCTCCCGAGACTTTGTGGTGGGGTTGACCGGTCCCTCCGCTGGAAGCCTGTGCGCAATGTTTTTGGCCAGGTATCCGGCCGCCCGAAGCTTGGTAATATCCTCCTCCGTGACGGAGGAGGCCATCCACTTGGCTCCCGCTCCGGACATGTTGCGGATGGTCCTACGGAGAAGGTGAGAACTTGGGCTCTAGAGCTCAAGAGTGCAAGAATGGATGAGCAAAGGAGGAAGAAGGCGTGGGTGAAAACGGGACATCCTTATCCCTTTATAAATGCGGTGAAAAATGTGCACCTCCCGACTTGCCTCTCGAAATCACTCATTTTCCAAGCGCCGCGATTGATGGCATGGTTGGGTTACCCATAACCATATTGATGAGGATCCCATGATAAGGGGGACACAATCTCTGCTTCGATAAGACGTGCCAAGGAAACCGCCTCGTAATGTGTGCGGTAGCTAGTTGAAAAGAAACGGTACGAATAGTGGTTGGAACCATGGTGTGATTTCACGCTGTGAAGAGTTGTTAGCAGATAAGATTTGCGGATTATTGTTCTCTCTACGATGGTATGTGAAATTTGTCTTGCAGAGTCGGACACGACTTAAGTGTTCGAAATTTGTCTTGCACTATTTTGAGCAGGTCATAGAAGGTGCCCATTTAATAGAGGCTCAGTGCTCAAAGATTGTAATGTTCAAGTGACAAGTCGTTCAATTGTAAAAACAATTCTATTTTAATTAAAAAGGTTGTGTTTATACTTTCGCCCGAAAGTGTTATAGTGCCTCTTGTGCGGCCGTTTATGTATGTATATAACTTGAAAGTTAGCAGTCGTTGGCTTCAGCCCCCACGCATATAATGCGGGGGTGTTCCCAAAACTGTGCGTAATCACACTTGAACCAACGTCTTAGTCCATTAAGGAGGTGATCGCACATCGAATGAGGCAACTGGACTATATAGCTTTAACACTTTCACTTGCATCCGGATAGGAGTTTGACGGTGGGGCTACTATGTAGCCCCTAGTACCTCCGCGTGCATCCGGCTAGGGGCGCGTATGTACATGACCGGGAAACAGTCCTTCGTTAATGCGGAGGAATCCCGAAGATTCTGATGAGTCCTCGAGTGGTTGACCACTCTCTCGCTGTATCATGACAATCAATTTTCGGCTTTCTCTACTGAGGTGCTCATCTGAAATAACCAGGGCACAGTTGCAGTAGTTCTCCTTTGGCCGCCTTAGCCGATAGAACGGAATGTAAGGCAGAAAACCCAGGAGCCAGGTAAACCAAACATTTGAGCAAAGACATGATCCGGAGCTGATACATATAAGGCCAAACTCGCGACGCCGAACACTCCCGAAGGTATTCGGACTTTATAACATATACTGGGTTGAGTAATGCCCTCGATTATGAACCCTGTATTTCCAGGTACGTGCATTAATCGGTCGTGGCGAAATGCCTATAACGCCAGTATCCCCTGTGGGTGTATCGAATACCCATGGGATGTCAAGCAACAAGAGACAGTAAAGAAGGTTTACACAGGGGCTTAATCTAAAGAGAAACCTTTGAGCGGGGCCCTGCTGCGCGTCTGCGCCTTTGCCTCCGTTGTGCCGTATCCTGTAAGGGTGTCACCCGAATGGTGTCTATAAACAGGAAAACTCATGTAAAAGAGTATGGCGTAAGCGTGTGAAAAGTTGGTTATTCTCAATGGATAGTAAAAATGTGAGATATTGGCATATGAATAAGGTCAAGCCGAATTGTGGTCTTTGTTACATGTTTGCAGCCCCTGGTACCATCTATGGGGGTATATGTATAGCACCCAGCTCAAGTTTATCTGGGCTGTTACCGATGGTGGTGCACCGGACTCGTCTAACCGTGTCCGTGGTCTTAACGACCGATCATGCATTCTGATAGGAGAGGCCGCTTAGTGAGAGCCGCCACATAATCTTCCGCACGTAAGGAATGCTCTGTGTTTCCGCTAACAGTGATGACACCGTGTGGACCGGGAATCTTGAGTTTAAGGTAGGCATAGTGCGGTACTGGGTTGAAGCGAGCGAAGGCCATTCTTCCGAGTAATGCATGATAACTGCTGCAGAAGGGAGCGATGTCGAAGAGTAATTCTTCTCTTCTAAAGTTGTTGGGAGAACCAAATGTCACCTCTAATACGAGGGAGCCCCTGCAGCGGGCCTCAACGCCTGGTATCACTCCTTTAAAGGTGGTGTTACTTTGGCTGATTCTAGATGGGTCTATCCCCTTGTGCATGGTGTCCTGATATATTAGATTAAGACTATTGCCGCCATCCATGAGGACTCGAGTGAGATGGTATCCATCAACTATTGTGTCAAGCACCAAGGCAACCGATCCTCCATGCCAGATACTAGTCGGGTGGTCCCTGTGATCAAAAGTGATCGGGGAAGCCGACCAGGGGTTCAATTTGGGGGCAACGGGCTCTACAGCGTATACGTCTCTGAGTGCGTGTTTGCGCCTTCTCTTTGGTATGTGAGTCGCGTAGATCATGTTTCCTGTTTTGACTTCTGGTGGGAATTTCTTATGTCCCCCAATGTTCAGCTGGTGAGGCTCATCCTCGTCTTCACTTGGTGTTTCCCTTCCCTTGTGTTTGGCATTTAACTTGCCGGCCTGGTTGAAGACCCAGCATTCTCTATGAGTGTGATTCGCAGGTTTTTTGGGGGTTCCAGGAATTTGGCACAATCTGTCCAGGACTTTGTTCAGGCCGGACAATCCTCTTTGCTGCCTTTAAATGGCTTATTTCGTTGACCGGGTCGAGAGCCCCTAAATCCGGCGTTGACCGCCGTGTTGTCCGGACTTTCTTCCTTGTTTCGACGCTTGTTTTTATTGCGTCGTGGCTTCCGTTGCCATCCCTAATTTCGGATGTGCCTGGTTCACTGGTGCCTCTACGGGCCAACCAGCTGTCCTCACCCACGCAGAAGCGGGTCATAAGGCTTGTTATGGCCGCCATTGTCCTCGGCTTTTATTGGCCGAGGTGTCTAGTGAGCCACTCGTCCCAGATACTATGCTTGAAGGCCACTAGAGCTTCGGCATCCGGACAATCAACAATTTGATTCTTCTTAGTGAGAAATTTGTTCCATAGCTTATGGGCTGACTCTCCGGGCTGTTGTATTATGTGACCTAAGTCGTCTACGTCCGAAGGTCGGGCATAGGTCCCTTGAAAATTTTCCCTGAAAGCGTCCTCAAGTTCCTCCCAACTTCCGATTGAATTTTCGAGAAGGCTTTTCAACCAATGCCAAGCTGGCCCTTTCATCTTGAGAGGAAGGTATTTGATGGCGTGGAGGTCATCCCCACAAGCCATGTGGATATGAAGGATAAAATCCTCAATCCAGACCCCAGGGTCTGTCATTCCGTCGTATGCCTCTATGTTCATGGGTTTGAATCCCTATGGAAATTCGTGATCCAGCACCTCGTCGGTGAAGCACAGAGGGTGGACAGCCCCTCTGTATCTGGACATGATGTGGCATGCTATCGACTTTAGTTGTGTCCGGTGTTGTTTCCGAATTGGTATTCGATCAGTGTGATCGTTTTGGTGACCATAATCCCGTGCTGGAGCATGTCCTCTTGATCCATAGATGGACCTGGTCGCGCCAGCCTTTTTGTACAGGAGCTCACGCAAATCGTGTGCTGGCTTGTGTGCAGCGTCAGTAGCTGCTCTATCGCGGCCATGAGGTGGTTGGTCCGGCCAATTGGCCATATTGTTCTTCGGCCAAATGGGCTCTATGGCCTCACCGTCGAATTCGGGTAGCAGCTTGCGCTTCGGGTAGCTCTTTGTGTGGCAATCGTCGCCATATTTTTCTTCGCTGTCTAGCACTTTATTCCATCTGCGGTTGAGCATATCCTGTGTGGCCTTAACCTTTGCTTCTGCTTCTTTAGGCTCCTCGCGGTGGCCATGAGCCTTCTACGGAGGTTATCTTGTTCCATACGTTTTTCCGGGATGATGAATGCATCGTCGTCCAGACTGTCCTCCTCTCCGGAGGCAAGGTTGATGGGTTCGACCCTCGGGATCACTGTGAT
The DNA here is from genome assembly GCF_002162155.2 of Triticum dicoccoides. Classification (NCBI taxonomy): domain Eukaryota; kingdom Viridiplantae; phylum Streptophyta; class Magnoliopsida; order Poales; family Poaceae; genus Triticum; species Triticum dicoccoides. The sequence goes on along the minus strand of NC_041391.1, from coordinate 121,157,423 downwards.
CGGCGTCTGCTCCGGGCTATGTTCGGCGTGACCTGGCTCATCCTGCTCCATCGCTGGGTCCATATGTCGTTGTTGCCTCTAGATTCGACCAGGGTGTCAATTTTTCTTGCACAGTTATTGCTATTTTTACTGTGACTGGGTTTAGAGCGGCGCATGCTCCGTCGTTTTGGCTTTTGTCCGGGGGGGTTATCCTCTGTTGTGTCCTTTTTGTCGCTCTTGTCCTCCTTCGGCTTGTCCACCATGTATATATTATATGATGAGGTGGCAGTCCAGCGCCCCGTGGGCGGTGGTTCCAGATCGTCCCCAGCATCGACGTCCATACCGTCGATGTCATCAGAGTCGAAGTCAAGCATGTCTATTAGGTCATCGATAGTGGCTATTAAGTGGGTGGTGGGTGGGCCGCGATTTTCTTCGTCGTCCGTATCCCACTCGAGCCGGACATAGTTCAGCCAAGTGTCTTCTATCAAAGAGAGAGACCTTAAATAGTTTAGCACGTCACCAAAGGGAGAGCGCTGAAAGATATCCGCGGTGGTGAACTCCGTGATTGGTGCCCAATCAGCTTGGATGGGCACGGATGCGCGCGGTCCAGGACCCGCGGCCGGAAACAAGTCCGGGGGTCCGGCGACACAGATTTCCTTAGAGGTGCAGTCTGTGTTCGGCTCCAACACCGATGAGTATGCGGCCTCCATGGTGGGTTCCATCCACCCGTCCTCGGACGAAGCGATCTGCCCCGGATTTAGGTCTGGAGCTGCTGTAGGTGCGGTATCCCGAATACTGTCCGACAGCAGATCTAAGTCGTGCTCGTCGTGACCGTTCGGCGCTCCTGGCGTAGGACTGAATCCGTCGAAGATCATGTCTCCGCGGATGTTGGCCGTGTAATTGAAGTTTCCGAACCTGACCTGACGGCCAGGGGCGTAGCTGTCGATCTCCTCCAGATGACCAAGCGAATTGGCCCACAGTGAGAAGCCGTCGAACACAAAGATCTGTCCGGGGAGGAATGTCTCACCCTGGACCGCGTCGTCGTTGGAGATTGAAGGAGCCATCGAGCCTTACAGCGATGGCACAGAGGAACTCTCAATGAAAGCACCAATGTCGGTTTCAAAACCGGCAGATCTCGTGTAGGGGCTCCCAAATTGTGCGTCTAAGGCTAATGGTAATAGGAGGCTAGGGACACGATGTTTACCCAGGTTCGGGCCCTCTCGATGGAGGTAATACCCTACTTCATGCTTGATTGATCTTGATGATATTAGTAGTACAAGAGTTGATCTACCACGAGATAGTAGAGGCTAAACCCTAGAAGCTTGCCTATGATTCTGATTATTCCCGTCCTACGGACTAAACCCTCCGGTTTATATAGACACCAGAGGAGGCTAGGGTTACACAGAGTCGGTTACAGAGAATGAGATCTGACATCCCAATCGCCAAGCTTGCTTTCCATGCAAAGGAGAGTCCCATCCAGACACGGGACGAAGTCTTCAATCTTGTATCTTCATAGTCCAACAGTCCGGCCAAAGTATACTGTCCGGCTGTCCGGATACCCCGTAATCCAGGACTCCGTCACCCCGCGCCACCTTTTTTGCCACGTACCTAGCGCGTGACTGCTGCGAGATTTGACAGGATCGCCTGGGCCCGCGCGTCAGCCACTCGGAAGTGGGCCTTTCAAAGGCGACGGGTCCGAGGCGCTTGCACTGTGTGCGTCTATTCCCCACTTTTATCCTCTGCTTCTCCATCGCACCCGGCTCCTCCGCCCTCGACGCTGCCGCTCCGCCGCAATGGTGAAGGACAAGATGACAGCGCTGTAACGCGCGAAGAAGGCGACGAGAGCGGCGAAGGGTAAGAAGACCCAACGGGGGTCCTCGTCACAGTTGGCGCTGCCGACGGGTTGGATCCAGGGTGACTGGATCCGATCTTCACTCCGGCAGGAAGACCTGGACGAGCAAGCTAAGTCCGGGCTGATCGCCAATGGTTCCGCGAGGTTGTTGGAGGGGGAGACAGAGCTGCGGCCGTGACCGGGTGAGTGTGTTCTGCTCGCCACCCACGTCGACCGTGGTTTTTTGCTTCCCCCGCACCCTTTTTCTGTTGCTTTCTGAACTTCTTTGGAGCCCAACTTCATCGTTTTTCTCCCAACACCATCACCTACCTCGCGGCGTTCGTGTCCATGTGCGAGAATTTTCTTGGTTGTCGACCGCACTGAGGCCTCTTCAAGCACATCTTCACCATCCGTTCCCAGTCAGTAAAAAAGGCAAACTCGAGCGACGAGAAAACACACGTTATCCAGATGTGTGGGGGTTTGGGTATCCAGAAGAGGAAAAGGAGTTATTTCCCTTCCATGACCCTTCCTGAGTCGGTCAGGGGCTGGCAGTCGACCTGGTTCTACTGCCAGGACGTCCCCACTCCAGACCAATCGACTGAACTTCCCCCTTTTTCATTTGATCGTTTTCAGACTCCTTCCTCGCTGAAAGTGACTGGTGCGGAGAGGGTGGAGATGGATATGTTGGTCGAGAGGTTGGTCCAGCTGATTAATCAGGGTGTGACCGGAATGGACCTACTGGAGGTATTTCTCAGTCGATGCATCCAGCCGCTTCAGGCTCAGGATCACTCGATGTGGATGTACTCCAGTGCCAATGACACCACTCGGGTTCATCCGGAGGAAGTCCCGGCCAAAATGGTGGCTACGTGGTTGACGAGCATCATGGGCAACAAGGACAACCCAAGGGGGGCCAGGAGGGTCGTCCCATTCAGAGACAGCAATCCACCCGACAAGGTTTGAACTTTTTCCACCGACTGTTTTCATGGGTATTTTGCATCCATCTCTGAATACGACTGAACTTCACTCGGCTCTTTGTTTTGTAGGTTTATACTGAGATGTACTCCATGCCCAACGGCGAGCAAATTTTGGAGCAGGACCATGAGGGGAGGATAGCGCGGATGAGAGCGGCGACTAGCAGTTCCCGGATGACGACAAGGAGGAGGAGAGCGATGATGCGGACGATGACGAGGGGGTCGACTCGCCGCCACACTTGGAGCGTCGAACCAAACATCATCACGATCCAGTGGGTGAGCGTGGCAAGGCTGCGGCTCCCAGCACCCAGGCGCAGAAGTGCACTCGGACGTCGACTCCGGAGCCGACTGAGAAGGTTGCCAAGTAGCCCAAGGTTGTGCCCTCGAAGACTCGGAAAACCCTGCCAAAGATCAAGATGGACGTTCCAGTCGCCTCAGGGTGAGTGTTTCATCTTTTTGTGTTTCTTTCCTTTGATTGATACTTCTGTTGTTACTGAGTGGATCATGAACTTTTTTAAGCCCCGTGACTTCTGTGACTGACGTGGATGTTGACAAGGCCCTGGGGGAAGAAGAGGCTGATGACGCATTTACTTCCAGAGTCGTTAAGCCTTTTCCAATTCGAATTTGATCTACCGACTCATTCACTAGTTGACTGAATTCTCAAGATTGACTGTGTTGCAGCCCCGCGAGACGTCATTACCCTTCCAAATTACGAAGATGAAGAAGCGCCTCTGAGGGAGGGAGGGTGGCTGAAGGACAAGTGCCTGAGCCGGCGGTCGAGCGATCTGGAGATCTGGCTCGGGCCAGCATCACGTTCGCCAGTCTGTTGTCGATTGACCGCCCGTCAGGGTCGACTCCTCTGGCTCCTGCTGCTCCGGTACAAGTCCACGCATCTGATCCTATAGTTGCTCCGACTGCATTGCCGGCATCCCTCTTCACCACCTACCATACCCCGGACCATCTGTCAAGCGCTGCCCGGGAAGCTCTTCTCCAAGTGAATCTTGAGATGGAACAGATGAAGGTGGTGCATGAGGCCAGTCAGGTTGCTTACAAATCCACGACCACTCTGCAAGCGAACGTCAAGGTTAGTTGATCTCCGACTGATCTTTTGAGTAGTGATAGTTGTGACCGTCGCTTTACTGCCCATATGATGTCTTTGTTCCACATCCAATCACCCACTGGGTGTGTTTTTCTTATAGCCAATCGGAAATAGCTTCTATTCTTGGGTCAACCAGGTCAAGTCGAATGTTTTTCTGAACCAGAGGGGGCACGCATAGTGCACCCACTGGGTGTAGTCCCTGAGACCACGGTCGACTGCTGGCAGTTGGCTAGAGTCTAAGAATCATGTTTTTTTACCCGTGGTGGGCAGACCATGCCGAGTGTAACAACCGGACCAGTGGGGGCAGGCCAAGTGCACCCACTGGATGTAGTCCCCGAGACAACCATTGAATGTTTGATTCGGCAATAGTCTGAGATTAACTTTTGTTGCTACCGACTGACATATCTCTTTTGCTGACTGCAGAATTCTTGTGACCTTAGGGCCCAACTTTCTAAGCTGGACAAGAAGCAGATCAGCATCAATCTTGACTTGGAGTTGTCCAGGAAGAACCTGAAGAAGTCCTAGAAGGAAACAGCTAACATGGGAGGTAACCACTCGGAGCGTTTTACGTTATGATTCTCCCTTTCTTCTTTTCAGTCTCTTTGAACCGAGTGATTCCACTCGAACAGATGTGCATAGTAAAAACCATCAACTTCAAGCTCGTCTGAAGAATGTTATTTCTTTAGACAAAATGAAGCAGGCTCTGGAGCATTAGGACCTGGATCTTGTTGCAGCTCAGAAGGAGGCTCGTGAGAAAACAGCGCTTGCAGACAAGAAGCTAGCTTCGGTCGGCAAACTCTAAGAAGAAATTGCACAACTGAAGAAGGACATAGAGAACTTGACTTGTGAAGTAGGGATCCTCAAGGCCAAACAGGGCACGTTGTAGTCGTTTCTGGGGCAGCTTGCTGCGAAATTGGTCTTGAAACTTGGAGGTATTTCCTCTGGTTTGACTGATTTCATACGTCGACTGACATGCCTTGTTGAATTGTCGACTCATTGTTTTCCCGACTGTGCAAAGCTCTGTGAGGACTTCGAAGCGGAAACTGGGTGGGCTGAGACAGGTCTCGATCCCATAAACTGCCCCATCAAGGACGATGTTGCGATGAACGTGTTGCGGCTGGAGTCTCATTTGGATAGTGTTGTAGACTACCTCGCTCGATTGAAGGCTGCGATGATGTGGGTCGACGAAGAACTCTGGCCTCAGGGGGAACTTTCACAGGACCTTGAGTCACTGATGGCTCGGCTGAATCAGATACCTGGTCGAGTGCAGGAATGGAAGAAGTTGTCTGCTTGGTGTGGTGCTGATGTCGCTCTATCGCTGGTCCGAGTGCATTGCGAAGACGTCAGAGAAGACAAGCTGGCGGCCCTCAAGGTAGCCAACACAAAGAAGCTCGACTTCCAGTCCTTCATGGACACCTTCCTTGACGCCACCACGCGTATTGCAGACAACATCGACCTCGATAGCTTTGTCGAGCCAGTGAGTCCTCCTCCTGCCGAGTGAACAAACAATATGCCCACCTTTTATTTGCCTCGGGATGTCGAGTGGTTATGTAACCATTAAACTCTATCGGGCTTGATGCATGATCAATTCTGCCCGTCATGGTTCTGAACTTTCGAGGGATTTATCTAAACTTTGCTTTCCTTGGATATCTTGGCTCTCGCTTTTGTTGCTTCCGAGTGTTCTCTTGATTACGTACTTCGTCGTTTTTGCGGATGGGGATGGAGCGCACACTGCATTTGTGGCACAGCTCAGAGGTGTTCAATCGACACCTCGTCGTCCCTGCGGATAGGGATGGAACGCACGTTGTATTTGTGGCATAGCTCAAAGGTGTTCAATCGACACCTCATCGTCCCTGTGGATAGGGATGGAACGCACGCTGTATTCGTGGCATAGCTCAGAGGAATGCTTTCAACTTAGGCGATTACGGGGTCGCAGCTAAGTCCCTGAGTGGGAGGATTGCTCTCCACTCGGAAATGTTTTTAACTTAGGTGATTACGGGGTCGCAGCTAAGCCCCCGAGTGGGAGGATTGCTCTCCACTCGGAATTTTTTTTAACTTAGGCGATTACGGGGTCGCAGCTAAGCCCCCGAGTGGGAGGATTGTTCTTCACTCAGAGTGTTTTTTAACTTAGGAGATTACGGGGTCACAGCTAAGCCCCCGAGTGGGAGGATTCCTCCCCACTCGGAGTATTTTTTAACTTAGGTGATTACGGGGTCACAGCTAAGCCCCCGAGTGGGAGGATTGCTCTCCACTCGTAGTGTTTTTTAACTT
>NC_041391.1:121101589-121150997 GCF_002162155.2 Triticum dicoccoides | reverse complement strand
TGGGAGGATTGCTCTCCACTCGGAATATTTTTAACTTAGGCGATTACGGGGTCGCGACTAAGCCCCTGGGTGGGAGGATTGCTCTTCACTCGGAGTTTTTTTTAACTTAGTTGATTACGGGGTCACAGCTAAGCCCTCGAGTAGGAGGATTGCTCTCCACTTGGAGTGTTTTTTAACTTAGGCAATTACGGGGTCGCAATAAAGCCCCCGAGTGGGAGGATTGCTCTCCACTCGGAGTATTTTTTAACTTAGGCGATTACGGGGTCGCAGCTAAGCCCCCGGGGTGGAGGATTGCTCTCCACTCGGAGTATTTTTTAACTTAGGCGAATCGGATTCGCGGCTAAGCTAACTACTGGGGGATTTTAGACACAGATGCTTATGTGAAACTGATCATTATGATATTGAGAAAATCTTATCTTCGGAAAGTAAACTGAAATACTTTTATTACAACTCATCAGGTCGAGTGATCTATGTGTAGAAGTGACGAAGTAGCTCTGCATTCCATGCTCGTGGTTCATCTATCTTCTTGGCTACGTTGTAGATGTGGTAGGCTCCACTGTAAAGCACCTTGGTGATGATGAAGGGGCCTTCCCAGGACGGAGCAAGCTTGTGCGGTCACTTCTGATCCACTCGGAGAACCAGGTCTCCTTCTTGGAATGCTCTTCCTCTGACGTTTCATGCATGGAGTAAATGCAGATCTTGCTGATAGATGGTCGACTGGATCAAAGCCATCTCGCGTTCTTCCTCCAAGAGATCAACGGCGTCTTCTTGTGCTTGTTCTGCTTCAGCTTCTGTGAATAGTTCCACTCTGGGGGCATTGTGCAGCAAATCACTCGGGAGTACAGCCTCTGCACCTTACACCAAGAAGAAAGGAGTCCGGCCAGTCGACTGATTCGGCGTTGTTCTCAGCCCCATAAGACGTAAGGCAACTCGGTTACCCATACTCCAGCAGCATGCTTGAGGTTACGCATTAGGAGGGGTTTTAATCCTTGGAGGATCAAACCATTCGCCCTTTCTGCTTGTCCATTTGACTAAGGGTGTGCGACCGATGCATAATTGACACGAGTGCCTGTTGGGGAATGTAGTAATTTCAAAAAAAATCCTACGCACACGCAAGATCATGGTGATGCATAGCAACGAGAGTGGAGAGTGTTGTCTATGTACCCTCGTAGACCGAAAGCGGAAGCGTTAGCACAACGCGGTTGATTTAGTCGTACGTCTTCACGATCCGACCGATCAAGTACCGAATGTACGGCACCTCTGAGTTCAGCACACGTTTAGCCCGATGACGTCCCTCGATCTCCGATCCAGCCGAGTGTTGAGGGAGAGTTTCGTCAGCACGACGGCGTGGTGACAATGATGATGTTCTACCGATGCAGGGCTTCGCCTAAGCACTGATACAGTATTATCGACGTGGACTATGGTGGAGGGGGGCACCGCACACGGCTAAAAGATCAAACGATCAATTGTTCTGTCTCTAGGGTGCCCCCCTGCCCCCGTATATAAAGGAGCAAGGGGGGTGCGGCCGGCCAAGGGGAGAGGCGCGCCGGGAGGAGTCCTACTCCCACCGGGAGTAGGACTCCCCCCCTTTCCTAGTTGGATTAGGACTTGGGAGGGGGGAGAGAGGAGGGAGAGATGAAGGAAGGCCCCCCCTCTCCTTGTCCTATTCGGACTAGGGGGGAGGGGCGCGTAGCCCAGCCCTGGCTGCCTCTCCTCTTTTCCGTAAAGGCCCACTAAGGCCCATTAACCTCCTGGGGGGTTCCGGTAACCTCCTGGTACTCCGGTAAAATCCCGATTTCACCCGAAACACTTCCGATATCCAAACATAGGCTTCCAATATATCAATCTTCATGTCTCTACCATTTTGAGACTCCTCGTCATGTCCGTGATCACATCCGGGACTCCGAACAACCTTCAGTACATCAAAACATATAAACTCATAATAATTGTCATTGTAACATTAAGCGTGCGGACCCTACGGGTTCGAGAACTATGTAGACATGACCGAGACATGTCTCCGGTTAATAACCAATAGCAGAACCTGGATGCTCAAATTCGCTCCCACATATTCTACGAAGATCTTTATCGGTCAGACAGCATAACAACATACGTTGTTCCCTTTGTCATCAGTATGTTACTTGCCCGAGATTCGATCATCGGTATCTCAATACCTAGTTCAATCTCGTTACCGACAAGTCTCTTTACTCGTTCCGTAATACATCATCCCGCAACTAACTCATTAGTTGCAATGCTTGCAAGGCTTAAGAGATGTGTATTACCGAGAGGGCCCAGAGATACCTCTCCGATAATCGGAGTGACAAATCCTAATCTCGAAATACGCCAACCCAACATGTACCTTCGGAGACACCTATAGAGCACCTTTATAATCACCCAGTTATGTTGTGACGCTTGGTCGCACGTAAAGTGTTCCTCCGGTAAACGGGAGTTGCATAATATCATAGTCATAGGAACATGTATAAGTCATGAAGAAAGCAACAACAACATACTAAACAATCATGTGCTAAGCTAACGGAATGGTTCATGTCAATCACATCATTCTCCTAATGATGTGATCCCGTTAATCAAATGACAACTCAAGTCTATGGCTAGGAAACATAACCATCTTCGATCAACGAGCTAGTCATGTAGAGGCATACTAGTGACAATCTATTTGTCTATGTATTCACACATGTATTATGTTTCCGGTTAATACAATTCTAGCATGACTAATAAACATTTATCATGATATAAGGAAATAAATAATAACTTTATTATTGCCTCTAGGGCATATTTCCTTCAGTCTCCCACTTGCACTAGAGTCAATAATCTAGATTACACAGTAATGATTCTAACACCCATGGAGTCTTGGTGTTGATCATATTTTGCTCGTGGAAGAGGCTTAGTCAATGGGTCTGCAACATTCAGATCCGTATGTATCTTGCAAATTTCTATGTCTCCCACCTGGACTAGATCCCGGGTGGTATTGAAGCGTCTCTTATTGTGCTGGGTTCTCTTGTGAAATATGGATTCCTTCGCCAAGGCAATTGCACCAGTATTGTCACAAAAGATTTTCATTGGACCCGATGCACTAGGTATGACACCTAGATCGGATATAAACTCCTTCATCCAGACTCCTTCATTTGCTGCTTCCGAAGCAGCTATGTACTCTGCTTCACATGTAGATCCCGCCACGACGCTTTGTTTAGAACAGCACAAACTGACAGCTCCACCGTTCAATGTAAACACGTACCCGGTTTGTGATTTAGAATCGTCCGGATCAGTGTCCAAGCTTGCGTCAACGTAACCATTTACGATGAGCTATTTGTCACCTACATAAACGAGAAACATATCCTTAGTCCTTTTCAGGTATTTCAGGATGTTCTTGACCGCTGTCCAGTGATCCTCTCCTGGATTACTTTGGTACCTCCCTGCTAAACTTATAGCAAGGCACACATCAGGTCTGGTACACAGCATTGCATACATGATAGAGCCTATGGCCGAAGCATAGGGAACATCTTTCATCTTTTCTCTATCTTCTGCAGTGGTCGGGCATTGAGTCTTACTCAACTTCACACCTTGTAACACAGGCAAGAACCCTTTCTTTGCTTGATCCATTTGGAACTTCTTCAATACTTTGTCAAGGTATGTGCTTTGTGAAAGTCCAATTAAGCGTCTTGATCTATCTCTATAGATCTTGATGCCCAATATGTAAGTAGCTTCACCGAGGTGTTTCATTGAAAAACTCTTATTCAAGTATCCCTTTAAGCTATCTAGAAATTCTATATCAGAAATGCTACAGAGCTCCCACTCACTTTCTTATAAATACAGGCTTCTCCAAAAGTCTGTATAAAACCAAATGCTTTGACCACACTATCGAAGCATTTATTCCAACTCCGAGAGGCTTGCACCAGTCCATAAATGGATCGCTGGAGCTTGCACACTTTGTTAGCTCCATTTGGATTGACAAAACCTTCCAGTTGCATCATATACAACTCTTCTTCCAATAATCCATTCAGGAATGCAGTTTTGACATCCATTTTCCAAATTTAATAATCATAAAATGTGGCAATTGCTAACATGATTCGGACAGACTTAAGCATCGCTACGGGTGACAAGGTCTCATCGTAGTCAATCCCTTGAACTTGTCTAAAACCTTTCACAACAAGTCGAGCTTTGTAGACAGTAACATTACCGTCTGCGTCAGTCTTCTTCTTGAAGATCCATTTATTCTCAATTACTTGTCGATCATCGGGCAAGTCAACCAAAGTCCATACTTTCTTCTCATACATTGATCCCATCTCATATTTAATGGCCTCAAGCCATTTTGCGGAATCTGGGCTCACCATCGCTTCTTCATAGTTCGTAGGTTCATCATGTTACAGTAGCATGACCTCCAAAACAGGATTACCGTACCACTCTGGTGCGGATCTTATTATGTTTGACCTACGAGGTTCAATAACAACTTGATCTGAAGTTCTATGATCATCATCATTAACTTCCTCACTAATTGGTTTAGATGTCACAGGAACCGGTATCTGTGATGAACTACTTTCCAATGAGGGAGTAGGTACAGTTACCTCATCAAGTTCTACTTTCCTCCCACTCACTTCTTTCGAGAGAAACTCGTTCTCTAGAAAAACTCCAAATTTAGCAACAAAAGTCTTGCCTTCGGATTTGTGATAGAAGGTGTACCCAACAGTCTCCTTTGGGTATCATATGAAGACACATTTCTCTGATTTGGGTTCGAGCTTATCAGGTTGAAGCTTTTTCACATAAGCATCGCAGCCCCAAACTTTAAGAAATGACAACTTTGGTTTCTTGCCAAACCATAGTTCATAAGGCGTCATCTCAAAGGATTTTGATGATGTCCTATTTAACGTGAATGCAGCCATCTCTAAAGCATAACCCCAAAACAATAGCGGTAAATCAGTAAGAGACATCATAGATCGCACCATATCAAGTAAAGTACGATTATGACGTTTGGACACACCATTACGCTGTGGTGTTCTGGGTGGCGTGAGTTGTGAAAATATTCTGCATTGTTTCAAATGTATACCAAACTTGTAACTCAAATATTCTCCTCCACGATCAGATTGTAGAAACTTTATTTTCTTGTTATGATGATTTTCAACTTCACTATGAAATTCTTTGAACTTTTCAAAAGTTTCAGACTTATGTTTCATTAAGTAGATATACCCATATCTACTTAAATCATCTGTGAAGGTGAGAAAATAATGATATCCGCCACGAGCCTCAACATTCATTGGACCACATACATCTATATGTATGATTTCCAACAAATCTGTTGCTCTCTCCATAGTACCGGAGAACGGCGTTTTAGTCATCTTGCCCATGAGGCACGATTCGCAAGTACCAAGTGATTCATAATCAAGTGGTTCCAAAAGTCCATCGGTATGGAGTTTCTTCATGTGCTTTACACCGATATGACCTAAACAGCAGTGCCACAAATAAGTTGCACTATCATTATAAACTCTGCATCTTTTGGCTTCAATATTATGAATATGTGTATCACTACTATCGAGATTCAATAAAAATAGAACACTCTCCAGGGGTGCATGACCATAAAATATATTACTCATATAAATAGAACAACTATTATTCTCTGATTTAAATGAATAACCGTCTCGCGTCAAAAAAGATCCATATATAATGTTCATGCTCAACACTGGCACCAAATAACAATTATTTAGGTCTAAAACTAATCCCGAAGGTAGATGTAGAGGTAGCGTGCCGACCGCAATCACATCGACTTTGGAACCATTTCCTACGCGCATCGTCACCTCGTCCTTAGCCAATCTTCGCTTAATCCGTGGCCCCTGTTTCGAGTTGCAAATATTAGCAACAAAACCAGTATCAAATACCCAGGTGCTACTTTGAGCATTAGTAAGGTACACATCAATAACATGTATATCACATATACCTTTGATCACCTTGCCATCCTTCTTATCCACCAAATACTTGGGGCAGTTCTGCTTCCAGTGACTAGTCTGCTTGCAGTAGAAGCACTCAGTCTTAGGCTTAGGTCCAGACTTGGGTTTCTTCTCCTGAGCAGCAACTTGCTTGCTGTTCTTCTTGAAGTTCCCCTTCTTCTTCCCTTTGCCCTTTTTCTTGAAACTGGTGGTCTTATTGACCATCAACACTTGATGGTCCTTCTTGATTTATACCACCGCAGCTTTTAGCATTGCAAAGAGCCCGGGAATCGTCTTAGCCATCCCTTGCATGTTATAGTTCATCACGAAGCTCTTGTAGATTGGTGTAGTGATTGGAGAATTCTGTCAATGGCGCTATCATCGGGAAGATTAACTCCCAGTTGAATTAAGTGATTATTATACCCAGACATCTTGAGTATATGCTCACTGACAGAACTATTCTCCTCCATCTTGCAGCTGTAGAACTTATTGGAGAATTCATATCTCTCAGTCCGGGCATTTGCTTGAAATATTAACTTCAACTCCTGGAACATCTCATATGCTCCATGACGTTCAAAACGTCGTTGAAGTCCCGGTTCTAAGCCGTAAAGCATGGCACACTGAACTATCGAGTAGTCATCAGCTTTGCTCTGCCATACGTTCACAACATCTGGTGTTGCTCCTGCAGCAGGTCTGGCACCCAGCGGTACTTCCAGGATGTAATTCTTCTGAGCAGCAATGATCATAATCCTCAAGTTACGGACCCAGTCCGTGTAATTGCTACCATCATCTTTCAACTTTGCTTTCTCAAGGAACGCATTAAAATTCAACGGAACAACAGCATGGGCCATCTATCTACAATCAACATAGACAAGCAAGACACTATCAGGTACTAAGTTCATGATAAATTTAAGTTCAATTAATCATATTACTTAAGAACTCCCACTTAGATAGACATCCCTCTAATCTTCTAAGTGATCACGCGATCCAAATCAACTAAACCATGTCCGATCATCACGTGAGATGGAGTAGTTTCAATGGTGAACATCACTATGTTGATCATATCTTCTATATGATTCATGCTCGGCCTTTCGGTCTCCGTGTTCCGAGGCCATATCTGTCATATGCTAGGCTCGTCAAGTTTAACCTGAGGATTCCGTGTGTGCAACTGTTTTGCACCCGTTGTATTTGATCGTAAAGCCTATCACACCCGATCATCATGTGGTGTCTCAGCATGAAGAACTTTCACAACGGTGCATACTCAGGGAGAACACTTATACTTTGATAATTTAGTGCGGGATCATCTTATAATGCTACCGTCAATCAAAGCAAGATAAGATGCATAAAAGATAAACATCACATGCAATCAATATAAGTGATATGATATGGACATCATCATCTTGTGCTTGTGATCTCCATCTTCGAAGCACCGTCATGATCACCATCGTCACCGGCACGACACCTTGATCTCCATCGTAGTATCATTTTCGTCTTGCCAATCTTATGCTTCTACGACTATCGCTACCGCTTAGTGATAAAGTAAAGCATTACAGGGCGATTGCATTGCATACAATAAAGCGACAACCATATGGCTCCTGTCAGTTGCCAATAACCCGGTTACAAAACATGATCATCTCATACAATAAAATTTATCATCATGTCTTGACCATATCACATCATATCATGCCCTGCAAAAACAAGTTAGACGTCCTCTACTTTGTTGTTGCAAGTTTTACGTGGCTGCTACCAGCTGAGCAAGAACCGTTCTTACCTACGCATCAAAACCACAATGATAGTTTGTCAAGTTGGTGTTGTTTTAACCTTCGCAAGGACCGGGCGTAGCCATACTCAGTTCAACTAAAGTGAGAGAGACGGACACCCACCGGTCACCTTTAAGCAACTAGTGCTCGTGGCGGTGAAACCAGTCTCGCGTAAGCGTACGCGTAATGTCGGTCCGAGCCGCTTCATCTCACAATACCGCTGAACCAAAGTATGACATGCTGGTAAGCAGTATGACTTATATCGCCCACAACTCACTTGTGTTCTACTCGTGCATATGACATCTACGCATAAAACCAGGCTCGGATGCCACTGTTGGGGAACGTAGTAATTTCAAAAAAATTCATACGCACACGCAAGATCATGGTGACGCAGAGCAATGAGAGGGGAGAGTGTTGTCTACGTACCCTCGTAGACCGAAAGCGGAAGCGTAAGCACAACGCGATTGATGTAGTCGTACGTCTTCACGATCCGACCGATCAAGTACCGAATGTACGACACCTCCAAGTTCAGCACACGTTCAGCCCGATGACGTCCGTCGAACTCCGATCCAGCCAAGTGTTGAGGGAGAGTTTTGTCAACACGACGGTGTGGTGATGATGATGATGTTCTACTGATGCAGGGCTTCGCCTAAGCAATGCTACAGTATTATCGAGGTGGACTATGGTGGAGGGGGGCACCGCACACGGCTAAAAGATCAAACGATCAATTGTTGTGTCTCTAGGGTGCCCCCTGCCCCCGTATATAAACGAGCAAGGGGGTGCGGCCGGCCAAGGGGAGAGGCGCGCCGGGAGGAGTCCTCCTCCCACGGGAGTAGGACTCCCCCCTTTCCTAGTTGGATTAGGACTTGGGAGGGGGGAAAGAGGAGGGAGAAAGGAAGGAAGGAGGGGCGCCGCCCCCCTCTCCTTGTCCTATTTGGACTAGGGGGAGGGGCACGCAGCCCAGCCCTACCCGCCTCTCCTCTTCTCCGTAAAGGCCCACTAAGTCCCATTAACCTCCCGGGGGGTTCCTGTAACCTCCCGGTACTCCGGTAAAATCCCGATTTCACCCGGAACACTTCCGATATCCAAACATAGGCTTCCAATATATCAATCTTCATGTCTCGACCATTTCGAGACTCCTCGTTATGTCCGCGATCACATCTGGGACTCCGAACAACCTTCGGTACATCAAAACATATAAACTCATAATAATTGTCATCGTAACGCTAAGCGTGCGGACCCTGCAGGTTCGAGAACTATGTAGACATGACCGAGACACGTCTCCGGTCAATAACCAATAGTGGAACCTGGAGGCTCATATTGGCTCCCACATATTCTGCGAAGATCTTTATCGGTCAGACCGCATAACAACATACGTTGTTCCCTTTGTCATCGGTATGTTACTTTCCCGAGATTCAATTGTCGGTATCTCAATACCTATTTCAATCTCGTTACCAGCAAGTCTCTTTACTCGCTCCGTAATACATCATCCCGCAACTAACTCATTAGTTTCAATGCTTGCAAGGCTTAAGTGATATGTATTACCGAGAGGGCCCAGTGATACCTCTCCGACAATCGGAGTGACAAATCCTAATCTCGAAATACGCCAGCCCAACATGTACCTTCGGAGACACCTGTAGAGAACCTTTATAATCACCTAGTTACGTTGTGACGTTTGGTAGCACACAAAGTGTTCCTCCGGTAAACGGGAGTTGCATAATCTCATAGTCATAGGAACATGAATAAGTCATGAAGAAAGCAACAGCAACATACTAAACGATCGTGTGCTAAGCTAACGGAATGGGTCATGTCAATCACATCATTCTCCTAATGATGTGATCCCGTTAATCAAATGACAACTCATGTCTATGGCTAGGAAACATAATCATCTTTGATCAACGAGCTAGTCAAGTAGAGGCATACTAGTGACAATCTGTTTGTCTATGTATTCACACATGTATTATGTTTCCGGTTAATACAATTCTAGCATGAATAATAAACATTTATCATGATATAAGGAAATAAATAATAACTTTATTATTGCCTCTAGGGTATATTTCCTTCAGTGCCTTGGGTTGCACATAATGCATTAAACTTGTCAGAATCAAAGTTGGAGCCATTATCTGTGATAATGCTATGAGGAACTCCATATCTGAATATCAACTCTTTGATGAAACTGACAGCGGTGCTTGCACTGAGGTTCTTGATGGGTTTAGCTTCAATCCACTTGGTGAACTTGTCGACTGCTACGAGCACATGGGTGAAACCACTCGCGCCAGTCTTGAAGGGGCCGACCATATCCAACCCCTAGACTACGAATGGCCAGACAAGAGGAATAGTCTTCAAGGCAGATGCTGGCTTGTGGGACATGTTGGAATAGAACTGGCAGCCTGCACACTTATCGACTATATCCTTTGCCATTTCATTTGCTCGAGGCCAATAGAATCCCGCTCGGTATGCTTTGGCCACTATGGTCCGAGAGGACGCATGGTGACTGTCGGTGTCAAAACCGGCGGATCTCGGGTAGGGGGTCCCGAACTGTGCGTCTAGGTGGATGGTAACAGGAGACAAGGGACACGGTGTTTTACCCAGGTTCGGGCCCTCTTGATGGAGGTAAAACCCTACGTCCTGCTCGATTAATATTGATGATGTGTGTTACAAGAGTGGATCTACCACGAGATCAAGGAGGCTAAACCCTAGAAGCTAGCCTATGGTATGATTGTTGTTCGTCCTATGGACTAAAGCCATCCGGTTTATATAGACACCGGAGAGGGCTAGGGTTACACAGAGTTGGTTACAATGGTAGGAGATCTACATATCCGTATCGCCAAGCTTGCCTTCCACGCCAAGGAAAGTCCCATCCGGACACGGGACGAAGTCTTCAATCTTGTATCTTCATAGTCTTGGAGTCCGGCCGATCACGATAGTTCGGCTATCCGGACACCCCCTAGTCCGGAACTCCCTCAGTAGCCCCTGAACGAGGCTTCAATGACGACGAGTCCGGCGCGCATGTTGTCTTCGGCGTTGCAAGGCGGGTTCTTCCTCCGAATAATTTATAGAAGATTGTGAACACCAGGATAGTGTCCGGCTCTGCAAAAATAAATTCAACGTACCACCGTAGAGAGAATAATATTACACAAGTTCAATCTGCTAACGTATTTTGTGGCGTGATGTCACACCACTACCAAGCCTTTACTCAAATTGTTTTCATTGTTCCACCTCCGCGCGTTTAGCGAAGCGGTTCCATTGGCATGTCTTGTCGAAGCAGAGGTCGTGTTCCCCTTATTCCGGGATTCCCATCAATACGGACATGGGTAACCCAACCGCGCCATTGATTGTGACGCTTGGGAGATAAGCAAGTTTTACCAGGCCGGTGGGGACACATGTTTTTGTCCGCCCATATAAGGGGATAAAGATCCAACCCTTTTACCTGCGCCTTCTTCCTCCTTGGCTTATCCATCACCATGAACTCGAGCTCCAGCGCCCAAGTCCGCACTTCTCGCCTCAACCTTCTCCAACTATGTCCGGAGCGGGAGGCAAGTGGATGGCCTCCTCCGTCACGGAGGGGCAGATCCAGAAACTGCGCGACGCCGGATATCTGTCCAGCAACATCGCGCACTGGCTCCCCGACGAGGGAGAGCTCATTCCCACCCCCAAGCCCCATGAGAGGGTAGTATTTCTTCCCCATTTCCTCCCCGGACTGGGCTTCCCACTTCATCCCTTTGTCCGGGGGCTCATGTTCTACTACGGCCTAGATTTCCACGATCTGGCCCCGAATTTCATCCTCAACATCTCGGCGTTTATCGTCGTGTGCGAGGCCTTCCTCTGCATCCAGCCCCACTTCGACTTGTGGCTCAAGACCTTCAGTGTCAAGCCGAAGGTTGTGAAGGGCAGCCAAGCGGAGTGCGGAGGCGCCATGGTGGGCAGGATGTCCCACGTTACCTGGCTGGAGGGCACTTTCGTGGAAACCATTAAGGGGTGGCAATCGGGGTGGTTCTACATCACCGAGCCGCGTGACCCTGACTGGGCAGCGGCCCCCGAATTCAGATTTGGCATCCCCACGCGGCTCACCTCCTGGAAAGAGAGTGGCTGGATCTGGGGCGATCCGGAGGAGCTGACCGGACTCCAAGCCTGTATCCAAAAGCTGGTGGACAAGAAGCTCAAGCTTGTCAACGTAGTCCGGGTCATGCTCATCCGCCGGATTCTCCCATGCCAACAACGGGGTTTCAACATGTGGGAGTTCGATCCGGTGCAGCACCAAACTCTGAGCGGGCTCTTCGACACTATGTACGAAGATGTCTGGAAGGTGTTGTTCAAGGGCGCCGAGGCTCCTGCATCCGCTACCGAAGATCGTGGATTCCGCTCGCAGCGTCCGGCTGATGAGGTAAGTGATTTTGCCACTTGTTTTCCATAGTTTGACTCTATGCGGGATCTAAACTCCCTTTACCTTTGACAGGAATGGCTAGCGAAGGCCGAACGGACTATCTGTCCGGCCCCATTGCCAGAGGACCCAGCGGACGCCCGCCTAACGGGGCTGCTGGCTCCGGCACCCCATGTGGAGCGGAGAAGAAGGCCAAGAAGAAGGCCATGGGGACTCGGAAGAGTTCCCGTTTTTAGGTGCTATCGGATGATGAATCCGAGGCCGACTCCTCCCACCAAGGCGAGGAGGAGAAGAATAAAGCCTCTCCCCCAGCGGGGGGAGGGAAGAAAAGGAAGGCCTCCCCAACAAGGGAGTCCGAAGGGTCCAAGAAGGGAAAAACTCTTCCCCCGGACTGCTCCGCCAACGCCAGTGACGACGACGAGGACTAGCCTCCAAGGGCCAAGCCCCTGGCGAGATCATAAGTATCCGGACTCCTGAATAACTTCAAGGTTTTTCCTTTCCGCCACATAATGTCTTTCTAATGCCGCATACAACCCTGCAGTCCGCCCAAGGATGATCTTCCCGCTTCGTCGAGCGGGTCCTGAGGTGCGTCGGATATGGATTCTCTTCCGACTGCCTCCACCCCCCGTGCCGCGGACGATGCCAAGGTGGGATCCCAGGAATGGACCCACCAGGAGGAGGAGGCCTCGGAGGTGTCACAGGACAACCTCCCGGACTTTGCACCGGAGTCGGCCCCGGAACCCACAGTGGCTCCGGAGTCCGGCGGGCAACCCCTTCGCAAGAAGGGCAAGACCGTGACGCCGGCTGCCTCCGTCCAACCGGAGGTGCCGGATAATTTGCTAGAGGCGCTCAACGGCGCCTCCATCAAAGAGGAACACCGCACTGTTATGAGTGCGGTGATTCAGAAGGTGTAACTCGCCAAGAGCAGGCTGACCGAAGCCTGCAGCAGCCTTCTAACAGGCTTTGAGGTAAGAATTTCGATATGTATAAAATGGTACCGCATAGACAGTAGCCCCTGATGCTCGGTTCGGTGTTCGGAAAGAAAAGCCAGACTGAGGATCTACAAAGATATACGTAGGAGTCATAAAAAATATGTCAATATGGGAGTGCAGGCTACGCTGCTGACCTCTGCCGCACTGACTGCGGAGGTCAATACTTTGAAGGAAGACCTCGAGCGGTCCGAGAACGAGCTCGGCCCTGCCAAGAAGCAGCTCGAGGACAAGGAAGGTGAGTAAGACCTTATTAAAATTGTACCTTACAGAAAAGGATTTTGGTTGCAAAAAGAATGACAAGGATAACGTGGGTATTGCAGGGGCCACTAACGAGGTGGAAACCCTGAAAGACGTGGTGGCCGCGGCCAAACGCAATGCGGCCGCGGAGTGCACCGAGTGAGAGAAGCAGGAGGCGCGAGTGGCCGAGGTACAGCAAGAGCTCCAGGATCTCGTGAAAAAACATGAGAGCCTGGAGCGTGACTCGAAGACTCAAGAGTCTGAGATTGCAACGGCTCTTGAGAGTGCCAAAGCCGCTAAGGCCGAAGCCTACAAGGCCCTCCGGGAGATTGAGGCGGTGAAGAAAATAGCAGCGGGTAAGGCATTTTTCATGCAAAGTAAGCATGTGAGTGTTAATTACCTGTTGCTTACCCGAATTTGGAGCTCTCCAAGAGCGTTCGCAAATCTTCCTCGCAGCATGTCTGATGCTGCCGCGTTCTACCGGGCCAAGGAGGGGAACTCGACGAAGAAGGTCTTCTGGTCTCAGTATGCTGAGGCTGGACATCTGGTGCCCCTTAGCGACCAGCTAAAGCAGGTGGTCGAGCTCCACAAGGCGGCCGAACAGGCCATGAAGGGCCTCATAGTTCGTATGTGGCCTAAGGAGGCCATGCCTGGGAGCTACTTCGGCCTGGTGCGGCGGCTGGTGGATGCGTGCTCGTGGGTTGAAGTCATCAAGCACTCCGCCTGTATTGAAGGTGCCCATCGGGCCCTTGCCCGCGCAAAGGTGCACTGGGGCAAGATGGATGCCCAGAAACTCGTGACGGACCCGCCACTAGAGGGCAAGGAGCATCGCACGCCCGAGATGTATTATAAGAGTGTGCTAAAGGGCGGCCGCACTATTGCATTTTCTTATCCTGTGCGCTGAAAACTTAGTTCATATGCGCTAAGCAACGCTTGTTAATTTAAAATATTACCTTCTGTGTGGCTGTTTATCAAATCTGAGAGATGGCAAGTCGTCGGCTTCAGCCCCCATGCCACGAGTGCTGGGGTGTTCAGGATAAACTTGAGCACTCTTGTTCCCAATTTTGGGTCCATCTAGGGAGGCGCTCAACACAGCGAACAAGGCAACCGGACTTATAATGCTTGAACACTCTCACTTAGCCATAGAATTCTATAATTTTAAATTTCGGCGAAGCCCCTAGTCTTCGGAAGGCCGAATTTGGGGCGCTATCCACTCCTGGGCCGGACAAGATCTGGCTCCTCTCTCTAAGCGGCATAAGTCTTTAAGGACTCACAAAAAACCTCTCGAACAGCGACCGCCTCTCGCCTCATCATGACGGTCAGTTTTAGCTTTCTCCGCTGAGGCGTTAACCCAGCTCAACTGGGGCGCAATCGCAGTGGTTCTCCCAGTGCTACCTTAGCCGATACAACGGAACGTAAGGTACCAAAACATGGGAGCCGGGCAAACCCAACTATTGACCCAAGACATTATTCGGAGCCGATGCATATAATGCTATAAGTTCGGGGTGCCGCACTTGTGAAAGTGTTCGGACTTATCACACCATGATGCGGGAAACATAAGCCCCTGGTGTGTTTCAACCGTACCAAAGTGTACGGATGCAACATGTCATAAATGAACATATGTATAAAAAAGAAATGCAATTATAAGCAAAAAGGTGTTGCATTGTTTTATTCAAGAAGAGCTGCTATGAATGCACAATGATACAAATAGTGTGATAAGCAAGGCACGGGACTGTTAAACATGTCCCCCTCCAGGGGTAGGCTGCGGAGTCGTGTATAAAAATGCTCGTAATGGAGACCACATGTATATTCGTTGTAGCCTTTATCCTTCCCTGGCTGTTGCATAGTGAGTTCGGCAGGTCTGCTGCCGGACAGGGCCTCTGACGAACGGAGTCCTGTGGGTAAAAAATAAAAGGTAAAAAGAAAAAAAAAAGAACGACACACTTGAGAGCCCCTGGTGTGGTTGAGCCACAGTCTGGGCTTATCGTGGTCGTGCCCCTCTCCCCATGCCCATGGTATCTTCAAAGCGTAATGGTGTACACGAAGGACCTGTTTTGACGTTTTTGTAGGGGCTGGGGTTGGGGCCGCACTGCTACGCGTGCTCGGAACGTGCCAAGTGGTCTTGTTGTAGGTTACTCCGGGCGTGCTTAGCTATGTCCGGCCGCTTAACGGCCGGACTCGAGAATTGCCTTAAGAGGCTGCATTGTACTTCTGCCGCGAGAGCCGCTGTATGTTCCTTCATTCGGAGAGAACGTTCAGTGTTTCCATTGACCGTGATGACTCCTCGAGGGCCTGGCATCTTGAGCTTGAGGTATGCGTAGTGCGACACCGTGTTGAACTTTGCAAACGCGGTACGTCCGAGCAAGGCATGATAGCCGCTACGGAACGGGACTATGTCGAAGATTAACTCCTCGCTTCGTAAGTTATCCGGGGATCCGAAGACCACTTCCAGTATAACTGAGCCTGTACAATTGGCTTCTACACCTGGTATGACGCCTTTAAAGGTCGTCTTGGTAGGTTTAATCCTTGAGGGGTCTATGCCCATTTTGCGCACTGTATCCTGATAGAGCGGGTTCAGGCTGCTGCCGCCGTCCATCAGGACTCTGGTGAGGTGAAATCCATCGACGATTGGGTCTAAGACCAATGCGGCGAATCCGCCGTGGCGGATGCTGGTGGGGTGGTCCCTTCGGTCAAAAGTGATCGGGCAGGAGGACCATGGATTGAACTTCGGGGCGACTGGCTCCATCGCGTATACATCCCTGAGTGCACGCTTCCGCTCCCTTTTGGGTATGTGCGTTGCGTATATCATGTTCACCGTCCGCACCTGTGGGGGGAAACCCTTCTGTCCTCTATTGTTCGGCGGTCGGGTCTCTTCCTCGTCATCACTATGCAGCCCCTTGTCATTGTTTTCGGCAATTAACTTGCCTGCCTGCTTGAATACCCAACAGTCCCTGTTGGTGTGGTTCGCTGGTTTTTTGGGGGTGCCGTGTATCTGGCATGAGCGGTCGAGTATTCGGTCCAAATTGGACGGACCCGGAGTAGTTCTTTTGAATGGCTTTTTCCGCTGACCGGGTTTAGAGCCTCTGAATCCGGCATTGACTGACGTATCCTCACTATTGTCGCCCTTGATGCGGCGCTTCTTTTTGTTACGACGCGACCTGCCATTTCGGTCTTTGAAATCCGGACTGCCAGAATTTTTGCTGAGGTTGTTGCTGGGTGCTAGCCCGCTGTCCTCACCCGCGCAGAAGCGGGTCATGAGTGATGTGAGGGCTGCCATGGATTTCGGCTTTTCCTATCCCAGGTGCCGGGCAAGCCACTCGTCGAGGATGTTATGCTTGAAGGCCGCGAGGGCCTCCGCATCTGGACAGTCGACGATTTGGTTTTTCTTGGTTAAGAACCGTGTCCAGAATTGTCTGGCCGATTCGTCTGGCTGCTGAATTATGTAGCTTAGGTCATCGGCGTCTGGTGGTCGCACATACGTGCCTTGGAAGTTATCGAGGAATGCGGCTTCCAGGTCTTCCCAACTGCCAATTGACTCTGCTGGCAAGCTGTTAAGCCAATGTCGGGCTGGTCCTTTAAGCTTGAGGGGGAGATATTTGATGGCATGAAGATCGTCACCGTGGGCCATGTGGATGTGAAGAAGATAGTCTTTGATCCAAACTGCGGGGTCTGTGGTGCCATCGTAAGATTCGATATTCACGGGTTTAAACCCTTCGGGGATTTGATGATCCATTACTTCATCTGTGAAGCATAGTGGGTGTGCGGCGCCTCTGTACTGGGCGATATCACGATGGAGCTCAAAAGAGCTTTGTCTGTTTTGTTCGGCCCGGCCGGACTTACGGTGTCCGGCTCGACGGTTGTCGTCATGTACCATGGGGCGCCCACGCGATCCATAGTTCGATCTTGATTGTCTTGCCTTATCCTCCAATATATCTTGCATGTCCGGAGCGTTCCCCTGTGGCCTTGTGCTTTTCGAGCTATGCCGGGGTATGGGTCTAGTGAAGGGCCTAGAGGCCTCTCTGTCGCGACCACGGGGTGGTCGGTCAGCCGTATTGTCTCCTGGTGATGCGGGTTCATACGCTTCCTCCTCTAATCGGGGGAGCAGCTTGCGTTTAGGGTAGCTTTTGGAGGGGCGTTCGAGCTCATGCTCTTCGGCCGCGAGGACTTCAGTCCATCTGTCGGCGAGCAGATCTTGATCAGCTCTAAGCTGTTGCTTCTTTTTCTTGAGGTCGTTCGCCGTGGCCATAAGCCTGCGTTTAAAACGCTCTTGTTCGACGGGATCCTTAGGCACGACGAATTCATCGTCGTCGAGGCTTGCCTCGTCTCCGGAGGGAGGCATATAATCCTCTACCTCTTCTTCTGCCGCTCTCTCATGAGGGTTGGCGTCTCCGTCCTCCTGCGCTGCATCTTGCTGGAGTGGGTTGTCTTCGGGACTGTCCGGTGTATTATTATCTCTGGTGCCGGAGTCCTCATTCTTGCTATGGCGGGATTTAGAGCGGCGCCGCTGACGCTGGCGCTTGGGCTGCTTCCTGGGGGGGTCATCCTCCGCTGTTCCTTCGCCATTCCCATCCTTTGGGATATCCACCATGTATATGTCATATGATGAGGTGGCTTTCCAGTGCCCAGTAGGCGCTGGTTCTTGGTCGTCTCCGGCATCATCGTCCATACCGTCGATGTCTTCGGAGTCGTAGTCTAGCATGTCGGTTAGATCGTCGACAGCGGCTACCAAGTGGGTGGTGGGTGGGCTTTGAATTTCTTCGTCATCCGCATCCCAACAGTCCTGACCGCAGTCTGGCCAGGGCTCTCCTGATAACGAGAGATACTTCAGCGAACTCAAGATGTCACCGAAAGGTGAGTGTTGAAAGATGTCCGCTGCGGTGAACTCCATGATCGGCGCCCAATCGGATTCGATCGGAGGGGGCGCGGGAGGTTCGGAATCCGGCAAGGAGTCCGGCACCTCGGAGTCACGAGCTTTATGAGGGACAAGGTCGGTGTTCGGCTCTATCGCCGTAGAGGTTGCAGCCCCCGAGGTGGTGTCTAGCCATCCGTCCTCGATCTGCGCAGCCGGCTCCGAATTGAAGATCGGAGCGGGTTCGAGTGCGGCCTCCAGGGTACTTTCCGGCTGCAGAGCTAAATCATGCTCGTCGTGACAGTGCGGCACGCTCGGCTGTGGCTCGAATCCATCGAGGATCAAGTCCCCACGGATGTCGGCCGTGAAGTTCAAACTTCCAAATCTGACCTGACGGCCAAGGGCGTAGCTTTCGATCTGCTCCAGTTGGCAAAGCGAATTGGCCCATAGTGCGAAGCCACCGAATACGAAGATCTGTCTGGGGACAAAGGTCTCACCCTGGATTGCGTTTTGGATGATGGTCGAAGAAGCCATCGAGCCTATCGGTGACGACACAGAGGAACTCTCAATGGAAGCACCAATGTCGGTGTCAAAACCGGCGGATCTCGGGTAGGGGGTCCAGAACTGTGCGTCTAGGCGGATGGTAACAGGAGACAAGGGACACGGTGTTTACCCAGGTTTGGGCCCTCTTGATGGAGGTAAAACCCTACGTCCTGCTTGATTAATATTGATGATGTGTGTTACAAGAGTGGATCTACCACGAGATCAAGGAGGCTAAAGCCTAGAAGCTAGCCTATGGTATGATTGTTGTTCGTCCTATGGACTAAAGCCATCCGGTTTATATAGACACTGGAGAGGGCTAGGGTTACACAGAGTCGTTTACAATGGTAGGAGATCTACATATCCGTATCGCCAAGCTTGCCTTCCACGCCAAGGAAAGTCCCATCCGGACACGGGACGAAGTCTTCAATCTTGTATCTTCATAGTCTTGGAGTCCGGCCGATCACGATAGTTCGGCTATCCGGACACCCCCTAGTCTGGAACTCCCTCAGTGACCACAGGTCCCTGAGTGGATACCATTCAAGATCATTCGACCTTCTTTAGGGGTGATGCAGCGCTGGGCTACTCCTGTGACACTTTCTCTGTAAAGCTGACCTTTCATCACTGTAAAGGCCTTGGATCGATGGACTATCTGACGGGCTTCGTCCTCGTCTTCTGGGAGCTCCTTCTTGAGAATGTATGCAATGTACGGCACTGGCTAGTCGGGCGTGATCACTAGGACTTCCATGACCAAGTCGACCACAGCTGGAATCTCAATCTCAGTCGGGTTGGTTGAACTTATCGGTTGTGGGGGATCTTCCTTGAAGGGATCCTCTTGTACTGACGGGGTATCGAGATGTTCCAAGAACACATTACTGGGGATAGGCTTCCGAGTGGACCCTATCTTCGCCAGATCATCAGCTTGTTGATTCTTGAGTCGGGGTATGTGGTGGAGCTCTAACCCCTCAAACTTCTTTTCCAACTTTCTCACTGTGTTGCAGTAACCAGTCATAGCAGGGCTCCTGACATCCCATTCCTTCATCACCTGATTGACCACTAAATTTGAGTCGCCGTAGACCATCAAGCGTCGGACGCTGAGTGAGATGGCCATACGCAACCCATATAATAGCGCCTCATACTCCGCTTCATTGTTCGAAGAATCAAAGTGAATCTAGAGGACATTACTGAGCTTGTCACCTCATGGAGATACTAAGACCACTCCTGCGCCAGAGCCATTCAACATCTTGGACCCATCAAAGAACATGGTCCAATGTTCCGACTGGATTTGAGTCGCCTACTGTTGTTCTGTCCACTCTGCGTGGAAATTTGCAATCGCTTGAGACTTGATGGCCTTCTTTGCCTCAAACTTAATATCCAATGGAAGAAGTTCAATCACCCACTTTGCCACTCGACTAGTTGCATCTCTGTTATTTAGAATCTCTGACAATGGAGCATCGCTGATGACTGAAACTGAATGATCAGAGAAGTAATGTTCAACCTATTTCATTGTTAAGTAAATCCCATAAACAAGCTTCTGATAGTGAGGGTATCTCTGCTTGGATGGGGTCAAAACTTCAGAAATATAATAGACTGGGCGCTGAACCTTGAAGGCTTTGCCTTCCTCTTCCCGCTTGACCATGAGCACTGTGCTGACAACTTGTCCTATGGCTACGATGTAAAGCAAAAGAGGATCTTTGCTGACTGGAGCAGCAAGCACCTGCTGGGTGGAAAGCAGGGCTTTGAGCTCTTCAAATGCTGCTTCACCTTCGTCACTCCACTCGAACTTGTCAGATTTCTTCATTAGTCGGTAAAGAGGCAATGCCTTTTCACCGAGGCGCGAGATGAATCAACTCAATGTGGCCAAACAACCAGTAAGCTTCTGAACATCATGCACTCGCACTGGGCGCTTCATTCGGAGGATTGTGCCAATCTTCTCTGGATTTGCGTCGATTCCTCGTTCAGAAACGAGAAAACCGAGTAATTTTCCGCCTGGGACTCCAAATGTGCATTTTGATGGGTTGAGCTTGATATCATATCTCTCATGTTGGCAAAGGTTTCTGCGAGGTCAGTCAGCAGGTCGGAACCTTTGCGTGACTTAACCACTATGTCGTCCATGTCTGCTTCCACATTCCGACTGATCTGAGTGAGCAGGCACTTCTAGATCATGCGCATGAATGTGGCACCAGCATTCTTGAGGCCGAAGGGCATGGTGACATAACAAAGGCACCCAAACGGGGTGATGAAAGCAGTCTTGATCTCATCGGGTCCAAACAGTCGGATCTGATGGTACCCAGAATAGGCGTCCAGGAAGGACAGTCGCTCACACCCCGCAGTTGAGTCGACTATCTGGTCAATGCGGCGCAGCGGAAAATGATCTTTCGGGCAGGCCCAATTGATGTGCTTGAAGTCAATACACATTTGAAGTGATTTGTCTTTCTTGGGAACCATGACAACATTGGCGAGCCACTCGGAGTGGTAGATCTTGCGAATGAACTCAGCGGCCAGAAGTCGAGCCACTTTATCACCAATGGCTTTCCTCTTCTCCGTGGTGGACCGACGGAGATGCTCTTTGACCGGTTTTACTTTTGAGTCGACTCGCAAACGGTGCTCAGCTAGTTCCCTGGGTACACTCGGCATGTCAGATGGCTTCCATACGAAGATATCCCAGTTCTCACGGAGGAACTGGATGAGCGCGGATTCCTATTTGCTGTCGAGCATCATTGAAATATGGGTCGGAGCAGCATTGGGATCGGTCAGGTGGATGTGAACCAGCTTTGTCTCCCCGATCGACTGGAACACGGACTCTGAGGCGGGCCTCTTAGCACGCAACAAATCACTCGGATCTGCCGTCTTCTTATACTCTTGGAACTCCACGGCTGCCATCTGCTCATCTGCTGTTTTTGCACCATCTTGAAGACAATCTTCTGCTTTCTTCCAGTTGCCGCAGACTATTATCACGCCTTTGGGGCCAGGCATCTTCATTTTGAGGTACACATAACATGGTCGAGCCATGAAACTGGTATAGGCTGGTCTGCCTAGAATGGCGTGATAAGCACTCTCGAAATCCACAACCTCAAATGTCAACTTCTCTTTGCGGTAATTCTTCTCATCGCCAAAAACCACATCAAGGGCTATCTGGCCGATTGAATCAACTTTCTTTCCAGGGATGACACCATGGAACCTCATGTTACTCTTGCTCAGTTTGGACATCGGAATGCCCATTCCCTTAAGAGATTCGGCATACAAAATATTAAGGCCACTGCCGCCATCCATCAGAACTTTGGTCAGTCGGGTGCCTCCGACAACTGGGTCGACCACTAGCGCCTGCCGCCCAGGGGTAGCTACTCGCGGCGGGTGATCCGACTGGTCGAATGTGATAGGAGACTTTGACCACTTCAAATACTTAGGTGTCGCCGGAGCGACCATGTTCACTTCCTGATTAATGACTTTCAGTCGACTTTTGCTCTCGACATCAGCAAAAATCACCAGGGTGGCATTAACATGGGGATATCCATCCTCCTCTTCTTCCTTGTCTTCCTCCTTTTCAGAGTCTTTATCCTTTTCACTGGTCTGACCATTCTACTGGAAGCTCTGGATCAGGAGTCGACATTGTCAAGTGGTATGCTTGGGGAGGATCAAATTCCCCCCTTCATCTTTCTTGGTGTGAATATGACACGGCAAATCCATCACGTCATTTCCATCTTGATCTTTCACTTTCTTGGGATTTCAGGGCCCTTTGGGCTTCCCTTTGAACTTCCCTTGATTCAACACTGCTGCCTCGGCAGGCCCTGCTGCCTCATCCTTTCGCTTCTGCTTTCGACTGGAATTTCCTCCTCTTGTGTCCTGGGCGACTGTTTTGTGCTTACCACTCTGGAGTCGGTCTTCCTCTTCATTGTTAGCATACTTGGTAGCAATATCCATCATCCGAGTCGGAGTCTTATCTCATGTCCGACCGAACTTCAGATTGAGCTCTCTGTAGCGAACGCCTTCCTTGAAGGCACAGACTACTTGGTGATCTGACATATTCTCCACTGTGTGGTGTAGAGTGATCCATCTCTGGATATATTCTCTCAAGGTTTCATTCGGTTTTTGCACACAATGCTGCAACTCTGGTAGACCGACTGGTCTCTTGCAGGTGCCCTTGAATGTTCTGGTAAACACTCGGGCCAACTCATCCCAACTAAAAATGCTCCCAGGGGCCAACTGATTGAGCCAAGCTCTGGCAGAACCCTCAAGCATCAGAGGGAGGTGCTTCATGGCCACCTCATCGCTGCCGCCACCGATGTGCACAGCCACTCGGTAATCTTCAACCCAAGTGTCAGGCTTCGACTCTCCCGTGAACTTGCTAACACCAGTCACCAATCTGAAGTTGTGGGGGATCTCGGCCCTAATGGATCTTCCGAAGCACTCGGGGCCAGACACATGGACCCTGCTGCTGTTGGGCCTGTCTCTGTCCAATCCTTCTTTGTATGCTCTGTTCTGGTCGACCAAGACCTGCACAAGGACTGACCTCGCATCGAACCCAAGCTCCCTTGGGTCGATTAGAACTCTGCGGTCATTACCGAACGGACGCCTGTCGTCATACCGCCGGGGCGCGTACGACCCACCCCTCGGAAGGGGCGAAGGCACTCGACGGTAATTGCCATGGGTGAACTCATGGTCATCATCTCCATGGACCCTTCCCAAATGTCGATCCTGACGATGCCCATGATATCTTTGCCTCAACGGGGATCTAGGACTGTGTGCTGACTGAACGGTTTCTGTCCTTACTGATCGACTGTGAATCCTGTTCCGTGACTGGGACACTATGGAGTTCGGATCTCCTGCCGCCCGGAGCAGCGCTCTGGTCTGTTCCAGGCCCCTCCCAGCCTCCGAGAGAGATGGCTGAATGGACTTCGCAATACATGCAACAACTGCGAGATTTTGAATAGGTGTGTGGAATACCTTAGTTTCTGGTGGAAATAGCTGTCGTGTGTGTCGACTGTATCTGGGGATCAGTCGACGGGCATGCTCATCAAGAGAATGTTGGAGGTTCTCGAAACGGGTGCGTTCGGCCAGCGTGGCCAAGCGTACATCCTCCAAAGCCCAAGCCTCGGCGGTTTCCCCCATAATGGGGGTGTGGAGAGCCTCCTCATTGTGGCAACGCAGCTCTTACCTCTGCTGTGAACTGAGAGGTTGGGGCTGGTACTCCTCATGGTCGAGCGACATACCGTCACCGTCGCGGTCCTCGCCGTTGCGGTGAAAACCAGGCGGGCCACGATGAGAGTCGACCATGAGGACTTCTGTCGCGGGGTCACAACTCCTGCTCTCGGAAAGTGAGTCTGTGAAGTCAGTTGACGGGTCGACTGGACCACAGTGATATGCGTCGGGCTCGATAGCCATGACCTGGGAGGTGAACGCCTGACGAGCCACCGCGTGTTTCACCCACCGCTGGAGCCGTGAACGGCCCGACCGCTTGCGGCAACATCCAGCGAAGCGAGAGGTCGACATGGGCATCGACTGGTATGGAGTCGACGGCTGCCGGAGGAGGACGCCACGGGCACTCATGCGGAAGTGCGACAAATCATGGATGGGCAGTGCCTCAACATCGAGGGGAGCCTCCTGGAGCCAGGCTGAATCATCGGCGACGAAAGTGAGCGCCCCGAGTCAGAACTCGTGGCCCATGATCAAACTTTTGCCGGAAACCATGTTAATGAAGACCGAAGAAAATGCAACCTCGCCGGAAGTCACTAAGACGCTTTGCCCCAAGGTGGACGCCAACTGTCATGGTACTAAGACTGACAGTAAGAATAGGGGTACGTAGGAGGAGGCAAGGCCCTAGCTGCGGTGAGGTTGTATGCAAGTGTTTACGAGTTCAGGCCCCTCTCGGAGGAGGTAAAAGCCCTACGTATCGGTGCCCGAAGGCGTTCGACTGGATTTCAGTATATGCATGTGTGTTATAGGGGTGCGAACCCTTGTCCCAGAGGAAGGGGTGGCTTATATAGAGTGCGCCAGGACCCCAACCATCCCCCGTTACATAGGGTTCGATGTACATAAAGGAGGGACGTTACTGATAACGCCAGCCATAAGTGTCATTAATGTCCATGCAGACTACGAAGTGCATGCTTGACCATTGTAGTCCCGTGTGACTCCTGGTCTTCATAGGTCCAGTGGTTTCTTGTATGGTCGAGTGGTCTTCGGAAAGGTGGGATACCCGAATGATATTGCAGTCGACGTCTGTGTTGGGTACTCCCTGTTGTCTCTTGAGCTTCTTTTCTTCTAGGGTAGTGACCTTGGCTAGGGTATGTTGGCCAGGCCTATGACCCTACCCTAGGTCTATATCCTCATCACTAGACCCCGAATGGATTGAGGTCCTAGTGGAAAGAAGGTTGAAGTGGATCTTCTCTCGACCCTTGCGCTTCATAAATACTTGCACTGAACGGGAGGCTTGTCTTGGAACTTCGGCTTCGTTTCAGTTGCCTTGATCGATTCAGAAATTGTCGACTGAATTTGTAGCATCGTCTGTCGATTGTTGCTTTTTGGTGCGAGATCTTCGGCGCAATTGGTTATGGCGTATCCAGGATTTGGCGGGATTCAAATTTTTAGGGAAGCGCGTGGGGCGGAGCGTGCCATGGTAAGCGGGGTGGATAGGCAGGAATGCCTCGATCCCTGTGCCACCTTTTTCGCCATGTACCCAGCGCGCGACTGCTGCGTGATTTGATAGGATCGCCCGGGCCTACGCATCAGCCACTCGGAAGTGGGCCTTTAAACGGCGACGGGGCCAAGGCATTTGCACTGTGCGCTTCCAATCTCCCCCTTTCTCCTTCGTTTCTCCATCGCGCCTAGCTCTTCTGCTCTCGACGCAGCCGCTCTACTGCCATGGTGAAGGACAAGACAGTGGTGTTGTAATGCACGAAGAAGGTGACAGGAGCAGCGAAGGGCAAGAAGACCCAATGGGGGTCATCGTCGCGGTTGGCGCTGATGCCCGGTTGGATCCAGGGTGACTGGATCCGATCCTCACTCCGGCAGGAAGACCTGGACGAGCTAGCCGAGTCCGGGTTGATCGCCAATGGCGCCGCGCGGTTGCTGGGGGGGAGACGGATCCGCAGCCGCGACCGGGTGAGTGTTTTCTGCTTGCCACACATAGCGACCATGGTTTTTCGCTTCCCCCGCACCCTTATTTCCATGGTTTTCTTAACTTCTTCGGAGCCCAACTTCACCATTTCTCCCCAACACCATCACCTACCTCGCGGCGTTTGTGTCCATGTGCAAGAATTTCCTTGGTTGACGACCGCACTGGGGCCTCTTCAAGAACATCTTCACTATCCGTTCTCAGTCGGTCAAGAAGGCTAACTCGAGTGACGAGAAAACACACGTTATCCAGATGTGTGGGGGGTTGGGTATCCAGAAGAGGAAAAGGAGTTCTTTCCATTCCATGACCCTTCCCGAGTCGGTCAAGGGCTGGCAGTCGACCTGGTTCTACGGTCAGGACGTCCCCACTCCAGGCCAGTCGACTGGACTTCCCCCTTTGTCCTTCGATCGTGTTCAGACTCCTTCCTCGCTGAAAGTGACTGCTGCAGAGAGGGTGGAGACGGATATGCTGGTCGAGAGGGTGGTCCATCTGATTAAACAGGGCATGACCGGAATGGACCTACTGGAGGTATTTCTCAGTCGATGCATCCAGCCGCTTTAGGCTCAGGATCACTCGATGTGGATGTACTCCGGTGCCAATGACACCGCTCGGGTTCATCCGAAGAAAGTCCCTACCAAAATGGTTTCCATGTGGTTGAAGATCATCACGGGCAACAAGGACAACCCCAGGGGGCCAGGAAGGTTGTCCCATTCAGCGACAGCAATCCACCTGACAAGGTTCGAACTTTTGCCACCGACTGTTTTCTTGAGTATCTTGTATCTGTCCCTGAATCCGACTAAACTTCACTCGACTGTTTGTTTTGTAGGTTTATACTGAGATGTATTCCATGCCCAACAGCGGGCAAATTCTGGAGCAGGACCAGGAGGGGGAGGATAATGCGGATGAGAGCGGCGACTAGCAGTCCCCAGATGACGACGACGGAGAAGAGAGCGATGAGGAGGAGGATGACGAGGGGTTGACTTGCCGCCATGCTTGGAGCATCGAACCAAACATCATCACGATCCAGCGGGCGAGCGTGGCAAGGCCACGGCTCCCAGTACCCAGGCGCAGAAGCGCACTCGGAGGTCGACTCCGGAGCCGACTGAGAAGGTTGCCAAGCAGCCCAAGGTTGTGCCCTCACAGACTCGAAAAACCCTGCCGAAGATCAAGATGGATGTTCCAATCGCCTCTGGGTGAGTGTTTCATATTTTTGTGTTCCTTTCTTCCGATTGATACTTCTGTTGTTACCGAGTGGATCATGAACTTTTTTCAGCCCCGTGACTTCTATGACTGACATGGATGTTGACAAGTCCCCAGGGGAAGAAGAGGCTGATGACGCGGTTACTTCTAGAGTCGGTAAGCCTTCCTCAATTTGAGTTTGATCTGCCGACTGATTCACTGGTCGACTGAATTCTCGAGATTGTATGTGTTGCAGCCCCACGAGACGTCATTACCCTTCCAGATGACGAAGATGAAGAAGCGCCTCTAAGTGAGAGAAGGAGGAAGGATAGGACCTCGAGCGGGAGGGCGGTTGAAGGACAAGTGCCTGAGCCGGCGGTCAAGCGATCCAGAGATCTGGCTCGGGCCAGTGTCACGTTTGCCAATCCGCTATTGACTGACCGCCCATCAGGGTCGACTGCTCAGGCTCCTGCTGCTCCAGTACAAGTCCACGCATCTGATCTTGTAGCTGCTCCAACTGCATTGCTGGCATCCCTCTTCACCACCTACCAGACCCGGGACCATCCGTCGAGCCCTGCCCGGGAAGCTCTTCTCAAGTGAATCTTGTGATGGAACAGATGAAGGTGGTGCATGAGGCCAGTCAGGTTGCTTACAAGGCCACGACCACTCTGCAGGCGAACGTCAAGGTTAGTTGATCTCCGACTAATCTTTTGAGTAGTGATAGTTGCGACCGTTGCTTTACTGCCCATATGATGTCTTTGTTCCGCATCCAATCACCGACTGGGTGTGTTTTTCTTATAACCAATCGGAAATAGCTTCTCTGCTTGGGTTGACCGGGTCGAGTCGAATGTTTTTCTGAACCAGTGGGGGCACACATAGTGCACCCACTGGGTGTAGTCCCCGAGACCACAGTCAACTGCTGGCAGTTGACTGGGGTCTTAGAATCATGTTTTTTACTCGTGCTGGTCAGACCATGTCGAGTGTAACAACCGAACCAGTGGGATCACGCCAAGTGCACCCACTGGGTGAGTCCCTGATACTACCGTTGAATGTTTGATTCGGCGGTAGTCTGAGATTAACCTTTGTTGCTGTCGACTGACATTTCTCTTTTGCTGACTGCAGAATTCTTGTGACCTTGGGGCCCAACTTTCTAAGCTGGACAAGAAGCAGATCAGCATCAATCTTGACTTGGAGTTGGCCAGGAAGAACCTCAAGAAGGCCCAGGAGGAACAACTATCATGGGAGGTAACCACTTGGAACGTTTTATGTTATGATTCTCCCTTTCTTCTTTTCAGTCTCTTTGAACCGAGTGATTCCACTCGAACAGATGTGCATAGTGAAAACCATCAACTTTAGGCTCGTCTGAAAAATGTTATTTCTTTAGACAAAATGAAGCAGACTCTGGAGCAGAAGGACCTGGATCTTGCTGCGGCTCAGAAGGAGGCTCGTGAGAAAATAGCGCTTGCGGACAAGAAGCTGGCTTCGGTCGACAAACTGGAAGAAGAAATCGCGCAACTAAAGAAGGACAAAGAGAACTTGACTGGTGAAGTAGGGACCCTCAAGGCCAAACAGGGTGTGTTGGAGTCGTATCTAGGGCAGCTTGCTGCGAAGTTGATCTTGAAACTTGAAGGTATTTCCTCTGGTTCGACTGATTTCAGACGTCGACTGACATGCCTTGTTGAACTACCAACTCATTGTTTTTCCGACTGTGTAGAGCTTTGCGAGGACTTCGAAGCAGAAACTGGGTAGGTTGAGACAGGTCTCGATCCCATAAACTGCCTTGTCAAGGACGATGTTGCGATGAACATGTTGCGACTGGAGTCTCCTTTGGATAGTGTTGTAGACTACCTCACCCGGTTGAAGGCCACGATGACGCGGGTCGATGAAGGACTCTGGCCTCAGGGGGAACTTTCACAGGACCTTGAGTCTCTGATGGCTCAGCTGAATCAGATCCCTGGTCGAGTGCAGGAACTGAAGAAGTCGTCTGCTCGGTGTGGTGCTGATGTCACTCTGTCGCTGTCCAAGTGCATTGCAAAGACGTCAGAGGAGAATAGCTAGCGGCCCTCAAGGTAGCCAACACAAAGAAGCTCGACTTCCAGTCCTTCATGGACACCTTCATTGACACTGCCACGCGTATTGTAGACAACATCGACCTCGACAGCTTCGTCGAGTCAGCGAGTCCTCCTCCTGCCGAGTGAACAAACATTATGACCCACCTTTTATTTGCCTCGGGATGCCGAGTGGTTATGTAACAGTTAAACTCTATCGGGCTTGATGCCTGAGCACTTATGCCCGTAATGGTTCTGAACTTTTGAGGGATTTATCTGAACTTTGCTTTCCTTGGATATCTTGGCCCTCACTTTTGTTGCTTCCGAGTGTTCTCTGATTACGTCCTTTGTCGTTTTTGCGGATGGGGACGGAGCGCACACTGTATTTGTGGCGTAGCTCAAAGGTGTTCAATCGACACCTCACCGTCCCTGCGGATTGGGATTGCTCGGGTTTTCCTAATTTGGTAGGATTTTTAGAGTTACCGAAGTATTCGATAGTTACAGATTACTGATGTCTACTACACAACCTTCTTCTTGTAGACGTTGTTGGGCCTCCAAGTGCAGAGGTTTGTAGGATAGTAGCAAATTTCCCTCAAGTGGATGACCTAAGGTTTATCAATCCGTGGGAGGCGTAGGATGAAGATGGTCTCTCTCAAACAACCCTGCAATCAAATAAAAAATAGTCTCTTGTGTCCCTAACACACCCAATACAATGGTAAATTGTATGGGTGCACTAGTTCGGCGAAGAGATGGTGATACAAGTGCAATATGGATGGTAGATAAAGGTATTTGTAATCTGAAATTATAAAAACAGCAAGGTAGCAAGCGATAAAAGTGAGCGTAAACGGTATTGCAATGGTAGGAAACAAGGCCTAAGGTTCATACTTTCACTAGTGCAAGTTCTCTCAACAATAATAACATAATTAGATCACATAAGTATCCCTCAACATGCAACAAAGAGTCACTCCAAAGTCACTAATAGCGGAGAACAAACGAAGAGATTATGGTAGGTTACGAAACCACCTCAAAGTTATCCTTTTTGATCTATCTATTCAAGAGTCCATAGTAAAATAACATGAAGCTATTCTTTCCGTTCAATCTATCATAGAGTTCATACTAGAATAACACCTTAAGACACAAATCAACCAAAACCCTGATGTCACCTAGATACTCCATTGTCACCTCAAGTATCCGTGGGAATGATTTTACGATATGCATCACACAATCTCAGATTCATCTATTCAACCAACATAAAGTACTTCAAAGAGTGCCCCAAAGATTCTACCGGAGAGTCAAGACAAAAACGTGTGCCAACCCCTATGCATAGATTCCCAAGGTCACGGAACCCGCAAGTTGATCACCAAAATATACATCAAGTTGATCACGTGAATATCCCATTGTCACCACAAATAAGCACGGCAAGACATACATCAAGTGTTCTCAAATCCTTAAAGACTCAATCCGATAAGATAACATCAAAGGGAAAACTCAATCCATTACAACAGAGTAGAGGGGGAGAAACATCATAAGATCCAACTATAATAGCAAAGCTCGCGGTACATCAAAATCGTGCCAAATCGAGAACATGAGAGAGAGAGAGAGAGATCAAACACATAGCTACTGGTACATAACCTCAGCCCCGAAGGTGAACTACTCCCTCCTCATCATGGAGATCGCCGGGATGATGAAGAAGGCCACCGGTGAGAGATCCCCCCTTCGGCCTGGTGCCAGAACAAGGTCCCGATTGGGTTTTGGTGACTACAGAGGCTTGCGGCGGCGGAACTCCCGATCTATCTTCGTCTTTGGTGTTTTTAGGGTATATGGACTTATATAGGTGAAAGAAGTCAGTCGGGGGACGCTCAAGGGGTCCACGAGACAGGGGGCGCGCCCAGTAGGGGGGGCGTGCCCCCCACCCTTGTGGTCACCTCGAAGCTTCCTTGACTTGAACTGCAAGTCTCCTGGATCACGTTCGTTCCAAAAATCACGCTCCCGAATGTTCTATTCCGTTTGGACTCCGTTTGATATTCCTTTTCTTCGAAACACTGAAATAGGCAAGAAAACAGCAATATGGACTAGACCTCCGGTTAATAGGTTAGTCCCAAAAATAATATTAAAGTGTATAATAAAGCCCATAATCATTCAAAACATATAATATAATAGCATGAATGCTTCATAAATTATACATACGTTGGAGACGTATCAGCATCCCCAAACTTAATTCCTGCTCGTCCTCGAGTAGGTAAATGATAAAAGAAAGAATTTATGAAGTGTGAATGCTAGCAGGGGCATAAGTTTGATCAATGATAATTTCAATCACCTTTTCTAGCATGATTATATGTCATAACAGTAGTTCATCTCATAAAACTTCTCAAGATCAAGTAGCAAGCTATTCACATGTTAAAGGATAGACCATAAACTTTCTTGAAAACTAGCAAACTTCATTCTTAGTCATCAAACAATTTCAATTCATCTTATTTTCAAGAAGGGTCTATGTCAGAGCTTTGATTTAGCAAACTCCACATACTCAACTATCATATAATCTTTTACAATTGCTAACACTCACACAATACTTATGGTTATGGAATTTTAATCGGACACTGAGAAAGATAGGGGCTTATAGTGTTGCCTCCCAACGTATTCAACTTTGGGTGATGTCAACAATACTAGTTCATGCTAACTTACGTCCAATTGGATATATATATTAGGATCTTTCCAACACGAGGTGCTTGCAAAAGGATAAAATGAAAAAGGGAAAGGTGAAGATCACCTTGACTCTTGCATAAAGTAAAAGATATAAAGTAAAAGATAGGCCCTTCGCGAAGGGAAGCAGAGATTTGCAGAGGTGCCAGAGCTCGATTTTGAAATAGAGATAAATAATTTTGAGAGGTATGATCTCATTGTCAACATAACAACCAAGAGTTCCCAATATCTTCCATACTACATACATTATAGGCGGTTCCCAAACAGAATGGTAAAGATGTTACTCCCCCTCCACCAACCATCACACTCCACGGCCATCCAAAACAACAGGGTACCGTCCATACCAACAACAGTCCTGGGGGAGTTTTGTTTGCAATTATTTTTTATTTGATTTTGATATTTTTTGATCATAGGACTGGGCATCCCGGTTACCCACCTAGCATGGAAGATACAGACAGCCCCTAGTCGCTACATGAGTGATTCGGGCATACAAAACAGATTATTGTTTGAAGGTTTAGAGTTTGGCACATGCAAATTTACTTGGAACGGCAGGTAAATACCGCATATAGGTAGGTATGGTGGACACTCATGGCAAAAACTATTTTAAGGATATTGGAAGCACAAGTAGTATCTCTACTTGGTGCAAGGAATTTCGGCTAGCATGAGGGGGAAAGGCAAGCTCAACATGTTTGAATGATCCATGACAATATACTTTAACTGAGATGTGAGAAAACATAACCCATTAAGTTGTCTTCCTTGTCCAACATCAACTCTTTAGCATGCCATACTTAATGAGTGCTCACAATTATAAAATATGTCTAAGATAGTATATTTATATGTGAAATCTCTCTTCCTTCAATATTCTTTCATGAATTGTTCAAGTGACCAATACAATGCTTGCTAACCTTCAATAAATTTACTACCTCTACTTCTTATATGTGAAGTCATTACTCCCCATGGAATAAGCAAATGAGACATATATAATTTCAGCTTTATGACATTCAACTCATTTAACCATTTACTCATAGGATACAAGTGAAGCACATGAGTAAATGACAAACTACTCCAAAAGATATAAGTGAGGATCAATGAGTAGTTAAATAATTATGTAACTATGTGAAGACTCTCTCTCATTTAAGAATTTCAGATCCTGGTATTTTATTCAAACAGCAAGCGAAAAAAATAAAATGGCATTGCAAGGATAGACAACTCATGTGAAGAAGCAAAAACTTAGGTTCAACCGAAACTAACCGATAATTGTTGAAGAAGAAAGGTGGGATGCCTACCGGGGCATCCCCAAGCTTAGATGCTTGAGACTTCTTGGAATATTATCTTGGGGTGCCTTGGGCATCCCCAAGCTTGAGCTTTTATGTCTCCTTAATTCCTCTCATATCACGGTTTTCCTAAATCTCAAAAACTTCATCCACACCAAACTCAACAAGAACTCGTGAGATAAGTTAGTATAAACCAATAAAAAAAACCTTATCATTTTCTATTGTAACAAATTACTAAATTGTTATTGAACATAGAATACTAAATGTCTCTGCATATTTAATACTCCTATACTCAAATAGAATCATTAAACAAGCAAACATATGTAAACAATGCAAGCATAACAGCAATCTGCCAAAACAGTATAGTATGTAAAGAATGCAAGATTCATCATACTTACCTAACTCCAAAAATTCTGAGAAAAATACTAAGATGTAGAAGATTTATCAGAGCTCATTATACAAAAAGATTCAACATTATATCGCTCTCTGACTTTTCTAGGGAATTTTTGCAACAGCGGTAAACTTTCTGTTTTGAAACAGCAACATGTATACTTGCAAAATAAGCATGGTAAAGGCTATCCTTGACATTTTTATTGAAAATAGAGATGCAGAACATTATTCTAAATAACACCAAGCAAATACTAAAAAAATAAATTGACTCTCCAAGCAAAACACATATCATGTGGCGAATAAAAATATAGCTCCAATTAGAGTTACCGATGAACGAAGACGAAAGAGGGGATGCCATCCGGGGCATCTCCAAGCTTAGGCTCTTGGTTGTCCTTGAGTATTACCTTGGGGTTCCTTGGGCATCCACAAGATTAGGTTCTTACCACTCCTTATTCCATAGTCCATCGAATCTTTACCCAAAACTTGAAAACTTCACAACACGAAACTCAAAACAAAACTCGTAAGCTCCATTAGTATAAGAAAATAAATCTGTTGGGGAACGTAGCAGAAATTCAAAATTTTCTATGCATCACCAAGATCCATCTATGGAGTAATCTAGAAACGAGGCAAGGGGAGTGCATCTACATACCCTTGTAGATTGCTAAGCGGAAGCGTTCAAGAGAACGGGGTTGAGGGAGTCATACTCATCATGATCCAAATCACCGAAGATCCTAGTGCCGAACGGACAGCACCTCTGTGTTCAACACACGTGCAGCCCGGTGATGTCTCCCATGCCTTGATCCATCAAGGAGAGAGGGAGAGGTTGGGGAAGACTCCGTCCAGCAACAGCACGATGGCATGGTGGTGGTGGAGGAGCGCGGTACTCCAGCAGGGCTTTGCCAAGCACTATGAGAGACAAGGAGGGAGAGAGGTAGGGCTGCGCCTTGGAGAGAGAGACTCATGTGTTGGGCAGCCGCAAAACCTCCAATATATATAGGGGTAAGGGAGAGAGGGAGGCTCCCTAGGGTTTCCCCTAGGGGGGGCGGCGGCCAGGGCAGATGGGATCTCCCCTTTGGGTGACTTGGCCCGCAAGCCAGGAGGTGGGAACCCTAGATGGGGCGCCCCAAACCCCCTGGTCACGTGGGAATAGGTGAGGGGGGCGCATATCCCCTTAGTGGGCCGGTTTTCCCCCTCTCCTTGGCCCATGAAGCTCCCCAACACTTGTCGGGGCTCCCGAAACACCTTTCGGTCATGTGGGTCATCACCCGGTACCTCTGGAACACTTCCAGACTCCAAATCCCTTCGTCCAATATATCAATCTTCACCTCCGGACCATTCGGGGACTCCTCGTGACGTCCGGGATCTCATCAGGGACTCCGAACAACATTCGGTAACCGCGTACATACCTTCCCTATAACCCTAGCGTCATCGAACCTTAACTGTGTAGACCCTACGGGTTCGGGAACCATGCAGACATGACCGAGACAACTCTCCGGCCAATAACCAACAGCGGGATCTGGATACCCATGTTGGCTCCCACATGTTCCACAATGATCTCGTCGGATGAACCACGATGTCAAGGATTCAATCAATCATGTATACAATTCCCTTTGTCTACCGGTATAGTACTTGACCGAGATTCGATCGTCGGTATGCCGATACCTTGTTCAATCTCGTTACCAGCAAGTCTCTTTACTCGTTCCGTAACAAATCATCCCGTTTCCTTGATCACATTGTGCACATTATGATGATGTCCTACCGAGTGGGCCCAGAGATACCTCTCCGTCACACGGAGTGACAAATCCCCGTCTCGATTCGTGCCAACCCAACAGACACTTTCAGAGATACCCGTAGTGCACCTTTATAGCCACCTAGTTACCTTCTGACGTTTGGTACAGCCAAAGCATTCCTACGGTATCCGGGAGTTGCACAATCTCATGGTCTAAGGAAATGATACTTGACATTAGAAAATCTTTTAGCAAACGAACTACACGATCTTGTGCTATGCTTAGGATTGGGTCTTGTCCATCACATCATTCTCCTAATGATGTGATCCCGTTATCAATGACATCCAATGTCCATGGTCAGGAAACCATAACCATCTATTGATTAACGAGCTAGTCAACTAGAGGCTCACTAGGGACATGTTGTGGTCTATGTATTCACACATGTATTGCGGTTTCTGGTCAGTACAATTATAGCATGAATAATAGACAATTATCATGAACAAGGAAATACAATAATAACCATTTTATTGTTGCCTCTAGGGCATATTTCCAACAGTCCCCCACTTGCACTAGAGTCAATAATCTAGTTCACATCACTATGTGATTGTAATGAATTCAACACCCATGGGGTTTGATCAAATCTCGCTTGTGAGAGAGGTTATTAGTTAGCGGGTCTGAACCTTTCAGATCCGTGTGTCTTTTACAAATCTCTATGTCATCTCCTAGATGTAGCTACCACGCTCTATTTGGAGCTATTCCAAATAACTATTCTACTATACGAATCCGGTTTACTACTCACAATAATCCGGATTAGTGTCAAAGTTTGCATCGGAGTAACCCTTTACGATGAACTCTTTTACCACCTCCATAATCGAGAAAATTCCTTAGTCCACTAGTTACTAAGGATAAGTTTGCCCTCTGTCCTGTGATCCATTCCTGGATCACTCTTGTACCCCTTGACTGACTCATGGCAAGGCACACTTCAGGTGCGGTACACAGCATAGCATACTATAGAGCCTACGTCTGAAGCATAGGGGATGACCTTCGTCCTTTCTCTCTCTTCTGCCATGGTCATGTCTTGAGTCTTACTCAATTTTCACACCTTACAACACTGCCAAGAACTCCTTCTTTGCCGATCTATTTTGAACTCCTTGAAAATCTTGACACGGTATGTATTCATTTGAAAGTACTATTAAGCGTTTTGATCTATCCTTATAGATCTTGATGCTCAAAGTTCAAGTAGCTTAATCCAGGTTTTCCATTGAAAAACACTTTTCAGATAACCCTATATGCTTTCTAGAAATTCTGCATCATTTGTGATCAACAATATGTCAACAACATATACTCATCAGAAATTCTATAGTGCTCCCACTCACTTCTTTGGAAATACAAGTTTCTCATAAACTTTGTATAAACCCAAAATCTTTGATCATCTCATCAAAGCGTATATTCCAACTCCGAGATGCTTACTCCAGTCCTTAGAAGGATTGCTGGAGCTTTGCATACTTGTTAGCATCTTTCAGGATTGACAAAACCTTCTGGTTGTATCACATACAACCTTTCCTCAAGAATATCGTCGAGGAAACAATGTTTTGACATCCTATCTACAAGATATCGTAAATCATGCAGTAATTGCTAATATAATTCCAACAGACTCTTAGCATCGCTACGAGTGAGAAAGTCTCATCGTAGTCAACTCCTTGAACTTGTCAGAAAACATCTTAACGACAAGTCGAGCTTTCTTAGTGGTGATACTTACCATCATTGTCCGTCTTCCTTTTAAAATCCATCTGTACCCAAAAGCCTTTACGACCATCAAGTAGTTCTTCCAAAGTCTACACTTAGTTTTCATACATGGATCCTCTCTCGGATTTTATTGCCTCAAGCCATTTGTCAGAATCCGGGCCCACCATCGCAACATGACCTCCAAGACAGGATTACGTACCACTATGGAGTAGTACATATGTTTGTCGACCTACGAGTTTCGGTAGTGACTTGATCCGAAGTTTCATGATCACTATCATCAGCTTCCACTTCAATTGGTGTAGGTGCCACAGGAACAACTTCCTGTGCCCTTCTACACACTAGTTGAAGCGATGGTTCAGTAAGCTCATCAAGTCTCCACCATCCTCCCACTCAATTCTTTCGAGAGAAACTTTTCCTCGAGAAAGGACCCAATTCTAGAAACAATCCCTTTTGCTTCCGGATCTGAGACAGGAAGTATCCCCAACTATTTTGGGTGTCCTATGAAGATGTATTTATCACACCTTACAACACTGCCAAGAACTCCTTCTTTGCCGATCTATTTTGAACTCCTTGAAAATCTTGACACGGTATGTATTCATTTGAAAGTACTATTAAGAGTTTTGATCTATCCTTATAGATCTTGATGCGCAATGTTTAAGTAGCTTAATCCAGGTTTTCCATTGAACAACACTTTTAAAATAACCCTATATGCTTTCCAGAAATTCTACATCATTTCTGATCAACAATATGTCAACAACATATACTCATCAGAAATGCTATAGTGCTCCCACTCACTTCTTTGGAAATACAAGTTTCTCATAAACTTTGTATAAACCCAAAATCTTTGATCATCTCATCAAAGCGTATATTCTAACTCCGAGATGCTTACTCCAGTCCTTAGAAGGACTGCTGGAGCTTTGCACACTTGTTAGCATCTTTCAGGAATGACAAAACCTTCTGGTTGTATCACATACAACCTTTTCTCAAGAATATCGTCGAGGAAACAATGTTTTGACATCCTATCTGCAAGATTTCATAAATCATGTAGTAATTGCTAATATAATTCCAACAGACTCTTAGCATCGCTACGAGTGAGAAAGTATCATTTTAGTCAACTCCTTGAACTTGTCGGAAAACATCTTAGCGACAAGTTGAGCTTTCTTACTGGTGACAAATACCATCATTGTCCGTCTTTCTTTTAAAATCCATCTGTACCCAACAGCCTTACGACCATCAAGTGGTTCTTCCAAAGTCCACACTTTGTTTTCATACATGGATCCTCTCTCGG
Organism: Triticum dicoccoides; assembly: GCF_002162155.2. NCBI lineage: Eukaryota > Viridiplantae > Streptophyta > Magnoliopsida > Poales > Poaceae > Triticum > Triticum dicoccoides. The sequence continues at coordinate 121,112,845 of NC_041391.1, read as the reverse complement.
ATTTTATGGCCTCGAGCCATTTGTTAGAATCCGGGCCCACCATTGCTTCTCCATAGCTCGTAGGTTCATTGTTGTCTAGCAACATGACCTCCAAGACAGGATTACTGTACCACTCCGAAGCAGTACGCGTCCTTGTCGACCTACAAGGTTCGGTAGTGACTTGATCCGAAGTTTCATGATCACTATCATCAGCTTCCACTTCAATTGGTGTAGGTGCCACAGGAACAACTTCATGTGCCCTTCTACACACTAGTTGAAGTGATGGTTCAACCACCTCATCAAGTCTCCACCATCCTCCCACTCAATTCTTTCAAGAGAAACCTTTCCTCGAGAAAGGACCCGTTTCTAGAAACAATCACTTTTTGCTTCTGGATCTGAAATAGGAGGTATACCCAACTGTTTTGGGTGTCCTATGAAGATGTATTTATCCGCTTCGGGTTCGAGCTTATCAGGATGAAACTTTTTCACATAAGCGTCGCAGCCCCAAACTTTCAAGAAACGACAGCTTAGGTTTCTCTAAACCATAGCTCATCGGTGTCATATCAACGGAATTACGTGGTGCCCTATTTAAAGTGAATGTCGTTATCTCTAATTGTCACGCCCAATATGCGACCATATCCAAAGGGAACTCGAAGGTCCCACCAAGGATAGACCCGCATATTGAAACGCTTTTGCAAGATGGATATCATTACATCAACATTACATAATACATGGGGATACATACATAAGGCATACAATGCCACGTGAATAAAATATCACAATACATAAGAGCATCATCCGACTACGGATGAATCACAAACAGAAACTCAAACGACATCCACCCTGCTAGCCCAGGCTGCCGACCTGGAACCTATCCCCTGATCGAAGAAGAAGCAGAAGAAGAACTCAACGCAAGCAAGCATCGCTCTCGCGTCATGATCATCGCATAACCTATACCTGCAACTGTTGTTGTAGTAATCTGTGAGCCACGAGGACTCAGCAATCCCATTACCATGGGTATCAAGACTAGCATATATGGTGGCTAACATACACAAATAAGAGCGAAAAGAGAAGAAAAGGAATGGTCGTCAACTAGCAATGATCAAGAAGTGATCCTGAACTCCGCCGAGAAGAGACCATCACGGCTACACACGCGGTTGATGCGTTTTAATTCGGATCTGGCGTCAAGTTATCTACAACCGGACATTAACAAATTCCCATCTGCCTATAACCGCAGGCACGGCTTTCGAAAGATTATACCCTACAGGGGTGTCCCAACTTAGCCCATGACAAGCTCTCGCGATCAATGAAGGAATAGACCTTCTCCCAGGAAGACCCGATCAGACTCGGAATCCCGGTTTACAAGACATTTCGGCAATGGTAAAACAAGACCAGCAAGACCGCCCGATGCACCGACAATCCCAATAGGAGCTGCACATATCTCGTTCTCAGGGGAACACCGGATAAGCTAAGCGTACAGGTATCGACGTAACCCAAGTTGCCAAGGGATGGTCCCGCACCGTGCTCTAGTTTGGACCAACTCTTAGACAAGCACTGGCCCGGGGGGGCTATAATAAAGATGACCCTTGGGTTAATTACTCCCAAGGGAAATATAGGTGGTGGTGAGGCAAATGGTAAAACCAAGGTTGGGCCTTGCTAGAGGAGTTTTATTCAAAGCGAACTGTCAAGGGGGTCCCATAAATCACCCGACCGCGTAAGGAACGCAATATCCGGGAACATAACACCGGTATGACGGAAACTAGGGCGGCAAGAGTGGAACAAAACACTAGGCATAAGGCCGAGCCTTCCACCCTTTACCAAATATATAGATGCATTAATAAAATAAGAGATATTGTGATATCCCAACCAAAATCCTGTCCACCATGGAGCAATCTTCAACTTCACCTGCAACTAACAACGCTATAAGAGGGGCTGAGCAAAGCGGTAACATAGCCAAACAACCGTTTGCATAGGAAAGGTGTCAAAGGTTAGAGGTTCATGGCAACATGTGATGGCTTGACAAACAGATGATAGGTAGCGCAGCAAATCGATAGAACGAAGCAAATAGCATAGCAATGATAGTAGTGAGATCCAGGGTAGCGGTCATCTTGCATGAAGTCCCGCAAGGAAGAAGAACGAGTCCATGAAGAAGACGAACCAATGTAGTCGAACGAATCCTCACAATTGCAACATTACCGGAACCAAGAAGCAACACGGGAAAGAAACAAACAACATGGTGAATGCACGAGCATAAACATGGCATGATGCACAAACAAGTATGATGCATGTACGGTTTAATGAGGCATGGCATGGCAAAGTGCAACAAACAATACTACAAGTTAAGTGGAGCTCAATATGCAACGAGTTGCATATTGACGAAACACCACATCTGAGTTATTTAGTTCGCTCTCATTTAGGTACACAACAATGTTAAATGTTGTTAAACACGGCAAGGAGTGAAGCATGACAAAACTATACCATCTAAACAATTTAAATGGGGCCGGATATAACAAACAACAAATCCGGTAAATCGCCATATGCATATTTTAGTTTTGGTACTGTTCTACCCTAAACACAATTTTATTGTTGTTAAACAGGAAAATAAAGTGGACCATGTTAAACTAGGCATTTTTCCACCCCATTTACATATAAAGTTTATTTAAAACGGAGTTACGGTTATTTAGTTATGAATTAAAGCATTTTATCATGGCATATTTGCAAAATTTAAATAAACAGCAGGTTATACATTTTTATCATAGATGAAAATGGCATATTATTAATCTACACAATTTTCTGAGCATTCTACATATATAAAACATTTTGATATGATGCACGGTTGATGAGTTATTAAATACATGAACTCTAGGGACTTTTTCTGCAAAACTGCAGTCTCTGGAAATTAGCAAATTCACAGGACTGAAAAAAAACGCATGCGGGCCGAAACTGCAGGCTGGCCCAACAGGAGAGAAAAAAGAAAAAAAGGAGGGGCGATCTGGAGGGGCGCTCACCCATGGGCCTTAGCAGGCCGGTCGGTTTGGAGTGGAGGCCAGGCAGGCCACGGGGGAAGATGGGCCAGGGGCGCTGGCCCACGCGCTAGTCAACGGGAGCGTTGCGGGGCGCTGAAGTAGAGACCATGGCGGCTACAGGCGAAGCAGGGAGGATCGGAGATGGCGGTGGAGATGTGGCGGGGCACCGGAATGACACGGCAGGGCAGATCCGGGCGCGGGGATATGGATCCATCCATTCCCGACGCGAAACGACGGCGGCAAGGCTTGAAGCAGCGGCCATGGTGGACTCCTGTTAGCGAAAACAGAGAGAGGGAGAGGGAGATCATGAGAAAGAGAGATCGAAGGGGAAGGAGAGAAAGCAGTAGGGGAAGAAGGGAAGGAGATGAGGAGGCGGGGCTCCGGCCTGGCGTTGGCGCGGCGGCGAGGGCGCAGGGAAGCGCCGGCAGGCGACGGAGAGGCGCTGGCGACGGGGACGGTGCCGAAGCAGAGGAGCGAGCGGACGGGGGCGCAGGATAGGCGAGCGGTGGCGCGCGCGGGCCAGATCGGGCCTGGTGCGGGCCGCACCTTGATTCCGCGGGCCGCGACGGCGGGGAGCGGGGCTGGAGCGACGTGGCGCCTCCCGGTTGGCCCGGGGCGCCGGCTGCGGCGGCGGGGGCCAGTGGGGGCGCGCCACTTGGCGGCGGGGAAGAGGGCCGGCGTGGAATTTGAGGAAGATGCTGCGGCTGAGAGGTGGGAGGAGGGGTAGGGTAGGTTTAGGGGCTAGGGATGCCCAAAATGAGCTATGTGGGTGTTTATATAGAGAAATGGCTAGGGTTAGGGGGTATTTAGGAGCGATTCGAATCGTACGATCGCGATCATGCGGCTCCGGGCAAAGGGGGACTAGGTGGGCTGCAGGAGGGTTGTGTGAGAGAGAGGCTTGGGCCGAGAGGAGAGAAGAGAGAGAGAGGCCCGGCGGTAGTTTCGAAAGCCGAAACGTCCGACGATTAAACCGGCAACGGTGCTGCTACGGATGACGGTTGGGCTATCAAACGGACTCCGAATGCGATGAAACTTGGCAGACGGCCTGTCTAAATTATAATAAGACCGCACGACAAGTTGCAACCCATTCCGAGAACAATTTTATGCCACTTATAAACTAATATTTCGGAGGTCCCGCGGGCGCGTGCGAGTGTGTCTGGACTCCGAACGGACAACGGAGAGGACCGGGGAAACCCGAACGGATGCAAGTTTTATGAAAACGATGCCGATGCAATGCACATGATGCCATGAGATGAGATGCATAACAAGAACAAAATGCAAACCAACAGACAAAAACCCAACCATGAAGGAAATAATAAATCACATAGCCGAAAATGGCAAGAGTCGGAGTTACGAATATGGAAAGTTGTATCCGAGGCGCTACAACACTCCACCACCACGAGAGGATCTCGTCCCGAGATCTAGGATGGCACCGGAGGGAAAAGGAAGAGGAAGATAAGCGGTAAAACTAAGTTGCTTCTTCGACCAATGAGTGAAACCATGAACCTTGAGAGGTTGAACAAATTGAAAGGAATAAAACAACGGAGATGACCAAGATTGCAAACAGTCCGTTAGAAAAGAGGAACAAGGAACATTACAAGGACTTGAAGGTTGCAAAGACATGAATCAAGAGTTTAATGGACAAGATAGAATTCGAAACCACTCCGGTTACAATAAGATGAGAGAGAAAGAATTCGGGCAGCACTCCGGTTGAACATGGAAGGAATATAACATGAACTTGAGAAGATGGGAAGATACTTGATGAAATCAACAACACACTGCCTCCAGAACTATTGAAGGAATGGCACAAGGGGTAAGAAGGATTTCAGACAGCACTCCGATTGAAACGATAGGCAAAACTTGATAATATGAAAAGAACTTGAAGAGATGACACCACACTCCGGTTAAATGGAGAAGCAAGGAGAAGAACATGATCTTGCCAAAGCAACATGATGAGTGAAAAGAGCATCATCACAATTCCTCCGGAACAAAAGAATAGAAGCTAGATTGTTGGGATAAAGGGACGGAGAAGAAAATGAAATCTTCTGCCAGAAATGAACTTGGAAAGCATCCTTGCAAAGAAGAATAGAACGGAGTTGTTGGAAAATCAACAACGAAAAACACAAGTTTGTAGTGGGCTTATGGCAAACATTTCAAAATGATGAGGTGACAACCGACCACTAAAGGAAACAATTGCTTGTTTGAGATCAACGAAGAGATGAAAAACCTCTTTCACAGAGAAGGATATGGAGAAAGCTTGGATCATTGCTAGTCACCACAATGAGCAACATTCCTTAGGGAAGGCTTTAGGTGAAATCTATACCAAGATAACTCCCAAGAAGAAGTTTTTTGGTCGAAAAGATCTCTTGAATGAAGAGAAAATGATGGATTTAAAATACCTCCTTCTTGACAACATATGAATCATGAAACATGAAGGAAATTGTCAAGAGTGACATAACACCATCTCAAAAGATAAGGTAGAAAGAATTGCACTTCAGAATGCAAGATGAAGAATGCTTGAACTCCTCAGAAAAAACATGTGTTGAGCACCATGTTTATTTTTGAGTATAGCTTGGCGGATCATAACTTCAAGAGAAATCTTGAAGAACAATTGAAGAATGAATAGAATCCTTGACGAACCACCATGTAGAGCCTTCGTGAGAACTCCGGTAATGAAAGGATGATAAAAAGAAAGAGAAGTTGAAAACACAAGGTGAAGCCTTGCGATGATTTAGATGGAGCTTCGCGATGATAGAACCGAGAGAACTTGGAACTCCGGAAAGAAAAGATGAATACTAGAACTGAGAATTACTTCATCATGAACAATCTCCGGAAGAAGGAATTAATCACTTGGATGAAACAATAATAAGAATTACGTTATGCCAATCCTTCACCAATTTAAATTGATGACAAAACGGATTTGGCATACTACTTATTCTCGTAGAAAGGATTAAGAGGGATATAGCATAAACTTGAGGAAGGCTTCAACAACCACCGGTGGGATTTGGAAACAATGAATGAATTGATATGATAATGAAGGAAGTGAAATGTTGAAAGAACCACCGTAAGAATTGAAAATGAGATTAGCAAAGGCACAATTCCCGGGAAGAATTGGAAAACGAATGAAGATACTTGAGGGGTTTAGATACATGAGAACAAAGAGATCATGAACTGATTAGAGGATATTTGAACGATGCACCGGTAAGATATGGAGAAGGAGAGCTAAAAGCTGAGAATGAATAATTCTGAGATGATGGGCTATAGAGAATCAATCTGAAAAGACTCTTGAATAGATCCGGATTGGTGAAAAGAATTCTCACAATCGAAAATAATTATGAGAGGATGACATCAAGCTAGAATCACGAATCTTTGAGAGAAACGGATAAGATTTGGAGAATCCTTCTTCGGTCTTCAAATGGCAACGGGAACACCACCAAATTACTGAGATACTCCGGGAGAATGAAAAGCGAAGAAATTGAGCCAACAATGAAAAGAATTTGAAATCAATCTTGGAAAAGCATATGACTAATGAAAATTCATACTTACGTCAAAATTCGAAAGACTTTGGGAATGGCTCCGTGAAAATTAGAAGAGTTAGGTAAGATCCTGGGAAAAGACCTGTGGGTTAGGGCCCACTAAAAGATACATCGTTGAACAATTGATTTTAAAGAGAGATTGCACCGGTTGAATTAAATAGCTTGAAAGAGAGAAAAACTTGAAGTAACTTGAACGGATTAAGAAAGGAAACATGATTCTTATAAGATATCTTGAGCACTACGGACAAGAATAGAGAGAGGTGAACAATTAAGAGGTGCACCGGCATGAGAAAGCATTTGACATGAGGAAAGGAATATGATCAACACTGAAAGCTTGAAATGGATCCACCAGAGAAGAAAAAGAATGAAGGATGATGAACTTAAAACTGTTGAGCATCTTCATGGGAAATCACCGGATAAGAACATTGATAGGAAAAGAATGGAGAGACTTCACATGAATAAATGGATGCTTGATTAAAATAAATGAGTCCTTGAAGAAAAGGGTGGGAGGGCGGGAAAACAAAGGCAACTTGGGACAGATGAAACAAACACCGTTGAGAAAACTTAGACTTGATCTTGCGGATGTTGAAATGATCGAATCCCTTGAAGAGAAGCACGCCGGTTGGAAAGAATTGGGATGACAATCTCGATGATCAAGAAGGATTAGCACTCCCATAGAAATATGAGAACACCGTTTAGGGAAGGTATGGATTCAACACTTGACTTTGAAGCAACTCGAATACCACAAATAAAACAAAGCAAAAGATTTGGCTTGCAGAATAAGCCGGAACAAACATAAGATAGAGATTTTGTCCGAAGTTTTCGTGGTGGGGCCCACACGGGCTCGAGTGTACAGCACCATCATATACAAGGCAGTGCACATGACATATGAAGTGTCCCCGAACCAGCATAGCCAAGGGTTCTTTAAGACACAACGAGACCACTGTAAAAACGACCGTGGAAAGGCGGACCACTAGACGTCGAACCCCAATCTCATATCATGCATCTGTCGAAAAGATATTCTAGGAGCTACTTGAATTCCCACCTATAAAACTCCCGAAACATTCTGGTTATGCAATCTAGTGTTGGAGATACAGGGGAAGCAATATATCTCACGCAAACTAACAATACCTACATCCAGCTGTATCCATATGTCAACACATAACCAAGAAAACTCCGGAAATTGTGTACCTCAACCTTCGAAAAGCATCCGTTATACGAGTTATGGCAATACTTCCGAGCTTGCCCCAGTACTGGGTTATCGGGGTTATCTCACCAACAACTGCACAAAAGAGATTTTCGATGTCGGCAAATCTCAGGTATTCCAGAACTGCAACGATAAAATTGTGACGACAACACCTCGGAGCTCAACTCCCCGGGTCAATGCCACAAAAATAGACAGGAGGCACCAAGAACAATGTTCTCGTCACAAAACCATCGGAACGATTCCAAGATACCCGCGTGATCCTAAAAAAATTTTGAGTGAAATTTGAGGAGAGGAAAGTCAAAACATCTACGTCAGGATACCTCACCAGAGCGACGAAGGGGGCTGAGGAGTAAAAAGAATCCTACTCTCCGATATATATAATCCTAAGACTCAAAACATTTTTGTTCTAGACTCAACAACGGCCAACAATCAAGGGGGCTCCTATGGTCGGTCGAGGCTCTGATACCAACTTGTCACGCCCAATATGCGACCCTATCCAAAGGGAACTCGAAGGTCCCACCAAGGATAGACCCGCATATTGAAACGCTTTTGCAAGGTGGATATCATTACATAAACATTACATAATACATGGGGATACATACATAAGGCATACAATGCCACATGAATACAATATCACAATACATAAGAGCATCATCCGACTACGGATGAATCACAAACAGAAACTCAAACGACATCCACCTTGCTAGCCCAGGCTGCCGACCTGGAACCTATCCCCTGATCATCGAAGAAGCAGAAGAAGAACTCAACGCAAGCAAGCATCGCTCTCGCGTCATGATCATCACATAACCTGTACCTGCAACTGTTGTTGTAGTAATCTATGAGCCACGAGGACTCAGCAATCCCATTACCATGGGTATCAAGACTAGCAAAGCTTAATAGGAAAGGAAGGGGTAAAGTGGTGAGGTTGCAGCAGCGACTAAGCATATATGGTGGCTAACATACGCAAATAAGAGCAAGAAGAGAAGCAAAGGAACGGTCGTCAACTAGCAATGATCAAGAAGTGATCCTGAACGCCTACTTACGTCAAACATAACACAGGAACCGTGTTCACTTCCCGGACTCCGCCGAGAAGAGACCATCACGGCTACACACGCGGTTGATGCGTTTTAATTCGGATCTGGTGTCAAGTTATCTACAACCGGACATTAACAAATTCCCATCTGCCTATAACCGCAGGCACGGCTTTCGAAAGATTATACCCTGCAGGGGTGTCCCAACTTAGCCCATGACAAGCTCTCGCGATCAATGAAGGAATAGACCTTCTCCCAGGAAGACCCGATCAGACTCGGAATCCCGGTTTACAAGACATTTCGGCAATGGTAAAACAAGACCAGCAAGACCGCCCGATGCGCCGACAATCCCGATAGGAGCTGCACATATCTCGTTCTCAGGGGAACACCGGATAAGCTAAGTGTACAGGTACCTACGTAACCCAAGTTGCCAAGGGATGGTCTCGCACGGTGCTCTAGTTTGGACCAACGCTTAGACAAGCACTAGCCTGGGGGGGCTGTAATAAAGATGACCCTTGGGTTAATTACTCCCAAGGGAAATATAGGTGGTGGTGAGGCAAATGGTAAAACCAAGGTTGGGCCTTGCTGGAGGAGTTTTATTCAAAGCGAACTGTCAAGGGGGTCCCATAAATCACCCGACCGCGTAAGGAACGCAAATTCCGGGAACATAACACCGGTATGACGGAAACTAGGGCGGCAAGAGTGGAACAAAACACTAGGCATAAGGCCGAGCCTTCCACCCTTTACCAAATATATAGATGCATTAATAAAATAAGAGATATTGTGATATCCCAACCAAAATCCTGTCCACCATGGAGCAATCTTCAACTTCACCTGCAACTAACAACGCTATAAGAGGGGCTGACCAAAGCGGTAACATAGTAAAACAACGGTTTGCATAGGAAAGGTGTCAAAGGTTAGAGGTTCATGGCAACATGGGATGGCTCGACAAACAGATGATAGGTAGCGCAGCAAATCAATAGAACGAGGCAAATAGCATAGCAATGATAGTAGTGAGATCCAGGGTAGCGGTCATCTTGCCTGAAATCCCGCAAGGAAGAAGAACGAGTCCATGAAGAAGACGAACCAACGTAGTCGAACGAATCCTCACAATCGCAACATTACCGGAACCAAGAAGCAACACCGGAAAGAAACAAACAACATGGTGAATGCACGAGCATAAACATGGCATGATGCACAAACAAGTATGATGCATGTCCGGTTTAATGAGGCATGGCATGGCAAAGTGCAACAAACAATACTACAAGTTAAGTGGAGCTCAATATGCAACGAGTTGCATATTGACGAAACACCACATCTGAGTTATTTAGTTCGCTCCCATTTAGGTACACAACAATGTTAAATGTTGTTAAACATGGCAAGGGGTGAAGCATGACAAAACCATACCATCTAAACAATTTAAATGGGGTCGGATATAACAAACAACAAATCCGGTAAATCCCCATATGCATATTTTAGTTTTGGCACTGTTCTGCCCTCAACACAATTTTATTGTTGTTAAACAGGAAAATAAAGTGGACCATGTTAAACTAGGCATTTTTCCACCCCATTTACATATAAAGTTTATTTAAAACGGAGTTACGGTTATTTAGTTATGAATTAAAGCATTTTATCATGGCATATTAGCAAAATTTAAATAAACAGCAAGTTAAACATTTTTATCATAGATGAAAATGGCATATTATTAATCTACACAATTTTCTGAGCATTTTACATATATAAAACATTTTGATATGATGCACGGTTGATGAGCTATTAAATACATGAACTCTAGGGACTTTTTTTGCAAAACTGCAGTCTGTGGAAATTAGCAAATTCGCAGGCTGAAAAAAAACGCATGCGGGCCGAAACTGCAGGCTGGCCCAACAGGAGAGAAAAAAGAAACAAAGGAGGGGCGATCTGGAGGGGCGCTCACCCATGGGCCTTAGCAGGCCGATCGGTTTGGAGAGGAGGCCAGGCAGGCCACGGGGGAAGATGGGCCAGGGGGCACTGGCCCACGCGTTGGTCAACGGGAGCGTTACGGTGCGCTGAAGCAGAGACCATGGCGGCTTCAGGCGAAGCAGGGAGGATCGGAGATGGCGGTGGAGATGCGGCGGGGCACCTGAATGACACGGCAGGGCAGATCCGAGCGCGGGGGATATGGATCCATCCATTCCCGGCGCGAAACGACGGCGGCAAGGCTTGAAGCAGCGGCCATGGTGGACTCCTGTGAGCGAAAACAGAGAGAGGGAGAGGGATATCATGAGAAAGACAGATCGAAGGGGAAGGAGAGAAAGCATTAGGGGAAGAAGGAAAGGAGATGAGGAGGCGGGGCTCCGGCCTGGCGTTGGCGCGGCGGCGAGGGCGCAGGGAGGCGCCGGCAGGCGACGGAGAGGCGCTGGCGACGGGGACGGCGCCGAAGCAGAGGAGCGAGCGGACGGGGGCGCAGGACAGGCGAGCAGCGGCGCGCGCGGGCC
>NC_041391.1:121069204-121101113 GCF_002162155.2 Triticum dicoccoides | reverse complement strand
GCCGCGACGGCGGGGAGCGGGGCTGGAGCGACGTGGCGCCTCCCGGTTGGCCCGGGGCGCCGGCTGCGGCGGCGGGGGCCAGTGGGGGCGCGCCAGTTGGCGGCGGGGAAGAGGGTCGGCGCGGAATTTGAGGAAGATGTGGCGGCTGAGAGGTGGGAGGAGGGGTAGGGTAGGTTTAGGGGCTAGGGATGCCCAAAATGAGCTATGTGGGTGTTTATATAGAGAAATGGCTAGGGTTAGGGGGTATTTAGGAGCGATTCGAAGCGTACGATCGCGATCATGCGGCTCCAGGCAAAAGGGGACTAGGTGGGCTGCAGGAGGGCTGTGTGAGAGGGAGGCTTGGGCCGAGAGGAGAGAAGAGAGAGAGAGGCCCAGCGGTAGTTTCGAAAGCCGAAACGTCCGGCGATTAAACCGGCAACGGTGCCGCTACGGATGACGGTTGGGCTATCAAACGGACTCCGAATGCAATGAAACTTGGCAGACGGCCTGTCTACACTATAATAAGACCGCACGACAAGTTGCAACCCATTCCGAGAACATTTTTATGCCACGTATAAACTAATATTTCGGAGGTGCCGCGGGCGCGTGCGAGTGTGTCTGGACTCTGAACGGACAACAGAGAGGACCGGGGAAACCCGAATGGATGCAAGTTTTATGAAAACGATGTCGATGCAATGCACATGATGCCATGAGATGAGATGCATAACAAGAACAAAATGCAAACCAACAGACAAAAACCCAACCACGAAGGAAATAATAAATCACATAGCCGGAAATGGCAAGAGTCGGAGTTACGAATATGGAAAGTTGTATCCGGGGCGTTACACTAATGCCTAACCCATGAACAATAGTGGTAATTCGATAAGAGACGTCATGGCATGTACCATATCCAATAGGGTGCAACTATGACGTTCGGACACACCATCACACTATGGTGTTCCAGGCAGTGGTAGTTGTGAAACAATTTCCACAATGTCTTAATTGTGTACCAAACTCGCAACTCAGATATTCATCTCTATGATCATGTCATAGACATTTTATCCTCTTGTCACGAAGATCTTCAACTTCACTCTGAAATTACTTGAACCTTTCAATAATTCGGACTTGTGTTTCATCAAGTAAATATACAACATCTACTCAAATCATCTATGAAGTAAGAACATAACAATATCCACTGCATGCCTCGGCACTCATTGGACAACACACATCAAAATGCATTACTTCCAACAAGTTGCTTTCTTGTTCCATCTTACTAAAACGAGGCTTTTCAGTCATCTTGCACATGTGGTATGATTTGCATGTCTCAAGTGATTTAGAATCAAGTGAGTCCAAACGATCCATCTGCATGGAGTTTCTTCATGCGCACATACCAATAGACATGGTTCGCATGTCTCAAACTTTTCAAAAAACGAGTGAGTCCAAAGATCCATCAACATGGAGCTTCTTCATGCGTTTTATACCAATATGACTCAAATGGCAGTGCCACAAGCAGGTGGTACTATCATTACTATCTTATATCTTTTGGCATGAACAAGTGTACCACTACGATCGAGATTCAATAAACCATTCATTTTAGGTGCAAGACCATTGAAGGTATTATTCAAATAAATAGAGTAACCATTATTATCCTTAAATGAATAACCGTATTGCGATAGACATAATCCAATCATGTTTATGCTGAATGCAAACACTAAATAACAATTATTTAGGTTTAACACCAATCTCGATGGTAGAGGGAGTATGCGATGCTTGATCACATCAAGCTTGGAAACACTTCCAACACATATCGTCATCTCACCTTTAGCTAGTCTCCATTTATTCCGTAGCCTTTTATTTCGAGTTACTAACACTTAGCAACCGAACCGTCATCTTAATACCCGGGTGCTACTAGGAGTACTAGTAAAGTACACATTTAATACAATGTATATCCAATATACTTCTGTCGACCTTGCCTGCCTTCTAATCTACCAAGTATCTAGGGTAATTATGCTCCAGTGACCGTTCCCCTTATTATAGAAGCACTTAGTCTCGGGTTTGGGTTTAACCATGGGTTTCTTCACTAGAGCAGCAGCTGATTTGCCATTTCATGAAGTATCCCTTCTTGCCCTTGCCCTTCTTGAAACTAGTGGTTTCACTAACCATCAACAATTGATGCTCCTTCTTGATTTCCACTTTCGTGGTGTCAAACATCGCGAATAGCTCAAGGATCATCATATCTATCCTTTATATGTTATAGTTCATCACGAAGCTCTAGTAGCTTGGCGGCAGTGACTTTGGAGAAACATCAGTATCTCATCTGGAAGATTAACTCCCACTCGATTCAAGCAATTGTAGTACTCAGACAATCTGAGCACATGCTCAATGATTGAGCTTTTCTCCCTTAGTTTACAGGCTTAGAAACTTGCCGGAGGTCTTACACCTCTTGAAGTGGGCACGAGCCTGAAATCCCAATTTCAGCTCTTGGAACATCTCATATGTTCTGCGACGTTTCAAAAATGTCTTCGGTGCCTCAATTCTAAACGGTTTAACATTACGCATTGAACTATCACGTAGTCATCAAAACGTGTATGTTAGATGTTCGCAACATCCACAAACGACGCTCGAGGTTCAGCACACCGAGCGGTGCATTAAGGACATAAGCCTTCTATGCAGCAATGAGGACAATCCTCAGAATACGGACCCAGTCCGCATAATTGCTACTGTCAACTTTCAACTACATTTTCTCTAGGAACATATCTTAAACAGTAGAACTAAAGCGTAAGCTACGACATAATTTGTAAAGACATTTTGACTATGTTCAGGATAATTAAGTTCATCTAATGAATTCCCACTCAGATAAACATCCCTCTGGTCATCTAAGTGATACATGATCTGAGTCAACTAGGCCGTGTCCGATCATGACGTGAGACGGACTAGTCATCATCGGTGAGCATCTTCATGTTGATCGTATCCACTATACGACTCATGTTCGACCTTTCGGTCTCTTGTGTTCCGAGACCATGTCTGTACATGCTAGGCTCGTCAAGTCAACCTAAGTGTGTCGCGTGTGTAAATCTGTCTTACACCCGTTGTATGTGAACGTTAGAATCTATCACACCCGATCATCACGTGGTGCTTCGAAACAACGAACTTTTGCAAGGTGCACAGTTAGGGGGAACACTTTCTTCAAATTATTATGAGGGATCGTCTTATTTACTACCGTCGTTCTAAGCAAATAAGATGCATAAACATGATAAACATCACATGTATCAAAAAGTGACATGATATGGCCAATATCATTTTGCTCCTTCTGATCTCCATCTTCGGGGCTCCATGATCATCATCGTCACCGGCATGACACCATGATCTCCATCATCATGATCTCCATCATCGTGTATCCATGAAGTTGTCTCGCCAACTATTACTTCTACTACTATGGCTAACGGTTTAGCAATGAAGTAAAGTAATTACATGGCGTTATTCAGTGACATGCAAGTCATACAATAAATAAAGACAACTCCTATGGCTCCTGCCGGTTGTCATACTCATCGACATGCAAGTCGTGATTCCTATTACAAGAACATGATCAATCTCATACATCACATATAATTCATCACATTCTTTTGGCCATATCAGATCACATAGCATACCCTGCAAAAACAAGTTAGACATCCTCTAATTGTTGTTTGCATGTTTTACGTGGCTGCTATGGGTTTCTAGCAAGAACGTTTCTTACCTACGCAAAAGCCACAACGTGATATGCCAATTTCTATTTACCCTTCATAAGGACCCTTTTCATCAAATCCGATCCGACTAAAGTGGGAGATACTGGCACCCGCTAGCCACCTTATGCAACAAGTGCAGGTCAATCGGTGGAACCTGTCGCACGTAAGTGTACGTGTAAGGTCAGTCCGGGCCGCTTCATCCCACAATACCGTCGAAACAAGATAGGACTAGTAACGGTAAGCATATTGAACAAAATCAATGCCCACAACAACTTGTGTTCTACTCGTGCATAGAATCTACGCAATAGACCTAGCTCATGATGCCACTGTTGGGGAACGTAGCAGAAATTCAAAATTTTCTACGCATCACCAAGATCCATCTATGGAGTAATCTAGCAATGAGGGAACAGGAGTGCATCTACATACCCTTGTAGATTGCTAAGCGGAAGCGTTCAAGAGAACGGGGTTGGGGTAGTCGTACTCGTCGTGATCCAAATCACCGAAGATCCTAGTGCCGAACGGACGGCACCTCCGCGTTCAACACACGTGCAGCCCGGTGACGTCTCCCATGCCTTGATCCAGCAAGGAGAGAGGGAGAGGTTGGGGAAGACTCCTTCCAGCAGCAGCACGACGACGTGGTGGTGGTGGAGGAGCGCGGTACTCCAGCAGGGCTTCGCCAAGCACTACGAGAGACGAGGAGGGAGAGAGGTAGGGCTGCGCCTTGGAGAGAGAGACTCATGTGTTGGGCAGCCCTAAAACCTCCAATATATGTAGGCGGAATGGAGAGGGGGAGGCGCCCTAGGGTTTCCCCTAGGGGGGCGGCGGCCAGGGCAGATGGGATCTCCCCTTTGGGTGACTTGGCCCCCAAGCGAGGAGGTGGGAACCCTAGATGGGGCGCCCCAAACCCCCTGGTCACGTGGGAATAGGTGAGGGAGGCGCAAGCCCCTTAGTGGGCCGGTTTGCCCCCTCCCCTTGTCCCATGAAGCCCCCCAACACTTGTCGGGGCTCCCTAAAGACCTTTCGGTCATGCTGGTCATGACCCGGTACCTCCGGAACACTTCCGGACTCCAAAACCCTTCATCCAATATATCAATCTTCACCTCCGGACCATTCCGGGACTCCTCGTTACGTCCAGGATCTCATCCGGGACTCCGAACAACATTCGGTAACCGCGTACATACCTTCCCTATAACCCTAGCGTCATCGAACCTTAAGTGTGTAGACCCTACGGGTTCGGGAACCATGCAAACATGACCGAGACAACTCTCCGGCCAATAACTAACAGCGGGATCTGGATACCCATGTTGGCTCTCACATGTTCCACGATGATCTCATCAGATGAACCACGATGTCAAGGATTCAATCAATCTCGTATACAATTCCCTTTGTCTATTGGTATAGTACTTGCCCGAGATTCGATCGTCGGTATGCGATACCTTGTTCAATCTCTTTACCGGCAAGTCTCTTTACTCATTCCGTAACACATCATCCCGTGATCAAATCCTTGATAACATTGTGCACATTATGATGATGTCCTACCGAGTGGGCCCAGAGATACCTCTCCGTCACACGGAGTGACAAATCCCAGTCTCGATTCGTGCCAACCCAACAGACACTTTCGGAGATACCCATAGTGCACCTTTATAGCCACCCAGTTACGTTGTGACGTTTGTTACACCCAAAGCATTCCTACGGTATCAGGCAGTTGCACAATCTCATGGTCTAAGGAAAAGATACTTGACATTTAGAAAAGCTTTAGCATATGAACTACATGAACTTGTGCTATGCTTAGGATTGGGTCTTGTCCATCACATCATTCTCCTAATGATGTGATCCCGTTATCAATGACATCCAATGTCCATGGTCAGGAAACCATAACCATCTATTGATCAACGAGCTAGTCAACTAGAGGCTCACTAGGGACATGTTGTGGTCTATGTATTCACACATGTATTGCGGTTTATGGTCAATACAATTATAGCATGAATACTAGACAATTATCATGAACAAGGAAATACAATAATAACCATTTTATTATTGCCTCTAGGGCATATTTCCAACAAAATCACCACTTAGGTATTGTAATGAACTCATTCTGTATTTATATAGGTGTTAAACCTACTGTATTCCAACTTCTCTATGGTTCATACCCTCTGATACTACTCATAGATTCATCAAAATAAGCAAGCAACACATAGAAAACAAAAACTGTCAAAAACAGAACAGCCTGTGGTAATCTGTATCAAATGTATACTTCTGGAACTCCAAAAATGCTGAAATAAATTGGTGGACCTGAGGAATTTGTATATTAATCATCTGCAAAAAGAATCAACCTAAAAACACTCTCCAGTAAAAAAATGGCAGCTAATCTTGTGAGTGCTAAAGTTTCTGTTCTTTTATAGCAAGATCATAAAGACTTCACCCAAGTCTTCCCAAAGGTTCTACTTGGCACAAACACTAATTAAAACATAAAAACACATCTAAACAGAGGCTAGATGAATTATTTATTAATAACAAGAACAAAAAGCAAGGAACATAAATAAAATTGGGTTGCCTCCCAACAAGCGCTATTGTTTAACGCCCCTAGCTAGGCATGATGATTTCAATGATGCTCACATAAATGATAAGAATTGAAACATAAAGAGAGCATCATGAAGAATATGACTAGCACATTTAAGTCTATCTCACTTCCTATGCATAGGGATTTTGTGAGCAAACAACTTATGGGAACAATAATCAACTAGCATAGAAAGGTAAAACAAGCAAATCTTCAAGATTTTAAGCACATAGAGAGGAAACTTGATATTATTGCAATTCCTACAAGCATATATTCCTCCCTCATAATAATTTTCAGTAGCATCATGAATGAATTAAACAATAGAACCAGCACATAAAGCATTATTTTCATGATCT
This sequence comes from Triticum dicoccoides, assembly GCF_002162155.2. NCBI lineage: Eukaryota > Viridiplantae > Streptophyta > Magnoliopsida > Poales > Poaceae > Triticum > Triticum dicoccoides. The sequence continues at coordinate 121,094,496 of NC_041391.1, read as the reverse complement.
ACTTGCATAGAAAATTTATTACTCTCCACATAAGCAAATTTCTTCTCATGAATAATAGTGGGAGCAAACTCAACAAAATAACTATCATGTGAGGCATAATCCAATTGAAAACTAAAATCATGATGACAAGTTTCATGGTTATCATTATTCTTTATAGCATACATGTCATCACAATAATCATCATAGATAGCAATTTTATTCTCATAATCAATTGGAACCTGTTCCGAAATAGTGGACTCGTCACTAAATAAAGTCATGACCTCTCCAAATCCACTTTCATAAATATAATCATCATAAATAGGAGGCATGGTTTCATCATAATAAATATTCTCATCAAAACTTGGGGGACTAAACATATCATCTTCATCAAACATAGCATCCCCAAGCTTGGGGCTTTGCATATCATTAGCACCATGGGTATTCAAAGAATTCATACTAACAACATTGCAATCATGCTCATCATTCAAAGATTTAGTGCCAAACATTTTATAGGTTTCCTCTTCTAGCGCTTGAGCACAATTCTCCTTTCCATCATTTTCACAAAAGATATTAAAAAGATGAAGTGTATGAGACAAACTAAATTCCATTTTTTTGTAGTTTTATTTTGTAGACTAAACTAGTGATAAAACAAGAAACTAAAAGATTCGGTTGAAAGATCTAAAGATATACCTTCAAGCACTCACCTCCCCGGCAATAGCGGCAGAAAAGATCTTGATGTCTACTACACAACCTTATTCTTGTAGACGTTGTTGGGCCTCCAAGTGCAGAGGTTTGTAGTACAGTGGCAAATTTACCTTAAGTGGATGATCTAAGGTTTATCAATCCGTGGGAGGCGTAGGATGAAGATGGTCTCTCTCAAACAACCCTGCAACCAAATAACAAAGAGTCTCTTGTGTCCCCAAAACACCCAATACAATGGTAAATTGTATAGGTGCACTAGTTCGGTGAAGAGATGGTGATACAAGTGCAATATGGATGGTGCATAAAGCTATTTGTAATCTGAAATTATAAAAAACAGCAAGGTAGCAAGCGATAAAAGTGAGCATAAACGGTATTGCAATGGTAGGAAACAAGGCCTAAGGTTCATACTTTCACTAGTGCAAGTTATCTCAACAATAATAACATAATTATATCACATAAATATCCCTCAACATGCAACAAAGAGTCACTCCAAAGTCACTAATAGCGGAGAACAAACAAAGAGATTATGGTAGGGTACGAAACCACCTCAAAGTTATCCTTTTTTATCTATCTATTCAAGACTCCGTAGTAAAATAACATGAAGCTATTCTTTACCTTCGATATATCATAGAGTTCATACTATAATAACACCTTAAGACACAAATCAACCAAAACCCTAATGTCACCTAGATACTCCATCATCACCTCAAGTATCCGTGGGCATGATTATACGATATGCATCACACAATCTTAGATTCATCTATTCAACCAACACAAAGTACTTCAAAGAGTGTCCCAAAGTTTCTACCGGATAGTCAAGACAAAAACGTGTGCCAACCCCTATGCATAGATTCCCAAGGTCATGGAACCCGCAAGTTGATCACCAAAACATACATCAAGTTGATCACGTGAATATCCCATTGTCACCACAGATAAGCACGGCAAGACATACATCAAGTGTTCTCAAATCCTTAAGGACTCAATCCAATAAGATAACTTCAAAGGGAAAACTCAATCCATTACAAGAGAGTGGAGGGGGAGAAACATCATAAGATCCAACTATAATAGAAAAGCTCGCAATACATCAAAATCTTGCCAAATCGAGAACACGAGAGAGAGAGAGAGAGAGAGAGATCAAACACATAGCTACTGGTACATACCCTCAGCCCCGAGGGTGAACTACTCCCTCCTCGTCATGGAGATCGCCGGGATGATGAAGATGGCCACCGGTGAGGGATCCCCCCTCCGGCAGGGTGCCGGAACAGGGTCTCGATTGGTTTTTGGTGGCTACAGAGGCTTGCGGCGGCGGAACTCCTGATATATCTTCGTCTTCGGTGTTTTTAGGGTATATGGACTTATATAGGTGAAAGAAGTCAGTCGGGGGACGCTCGAGGGGTCCACGAGATAGGGGGCGCGCCCCCCACCCTCGTGGCCACCTCAAAGCTTCCTTGACTTGAACTCCAAGTCTCCTAGATCACGTTGATTCCAAAAATCACGCTCCCGAAGGTTTCATTCCGCTTGGACTCCGTTTGATATTCCTTTTCTTCGAAACACTGAAATAGGCAAGAAAATAGCAATATGGACTGGGCCTCCGGTTAATAGGTTAGTCCCAAAAATAATATAAAAGTGTATAATAAAGCCCATAATCATTCAAAACAGATAATATAATAGCATGAATGCTTCATAAATTATAGATACGTTGGAGACCTATCAATTACTACAGACTGTTCTGTTTTTGACAGATTCTGTTTTTCGCGTGTTGTTTGCTTATTTTGATGAATCTATGAGTAGTATCAGTGGGTATGAACCATGGAGAAGCTGGAATACAGTAGATATTACACCAATATAAATATAGGATGAGTTCACAGCAGTACCTTAAAGTGGTGATTTTTTTATACTAACGGAGCTCATGAGATTTTCTGTCGAGTTTTGTGTTGTGAAGTTTTCATGTTTTGGGTAAGGATTTGATGGACTATGTAATAAGGAGTGGAAAAAGCCTAAGCTTGGGGATGCCCAAGGCACCCCAAGGTAAAATTCAAGGACAACCAAAAGCCTAATCTTGGGGATGCCCTGGAAGGCATCCCCTCTTTCGTCTTCGTCTATCAGTAACTTTACTTGAGGCTATATTTTTATTCACCACATGATATGTGTTTTGCTTGGAGCATCTTGTATGATTTGAGTCTTTGATTTTTATTTTACCACAATCATCCTTGCTGTACACACCTTTTGGAAGAGACACGCATGAATCGTGATTTATTAGAATACTCTATGTGCTTCACTTATATCTTTTGAGCTAGGCAATATTGCTCTAGTGCTTCACTTATATCTTTTTAGAGCATGGTGGTTGTTTTATTTTATAGAAATTGTTGATCTCTCATGCTTCACTTATATTATTTTGAGAGTCTTTTAGAACAGCATGGTAATTTGCTTGGGTTATAAAATTATTCCTAATATGATGGGCATCCAAGATGGGTATAATAAAAACTTTCATATAAAGTGCATTGAATACTATGAGATGTTTGATTCTTTATGATTGTTTTGAGATATGAAGATGGTGATATTAGAGTCATGATAGTAGAGTAGTTGTGAATTTGAGAGATACTTGTGTTAATGTTTGTGATTCCCGTAGCATGCATGTATGGTGAACCATTATGTGATGTAGTTGGAGCATGATTTATTTATTGATTGTCTTCCTTATGAGTGGCGGTCGGGGATGAGCAATGGTCTTTTCCTACCAATCTATCCCCCTAGGAGCATGCGCGTAGTACTTTGTTTCGATAACTAATAGATTTTTGCAATAAGTATGTGAGTTCTTTATGACTAATGTTGAGTCCATGGATTATACGCACTCTCATCCTTCCACCATTACTAGACTCTCTAGTACCGCGCAACTTTCGCCGGTACCATACACCCACCATATACCTTCCTCAAAACAGCCACCATACCTACCTATTATGGCATTTCCATAGCCATTCCGAGATATATTGCCATGCAACTTTCTACTGTTCTGTTTATTATGACACGCTCCATCATTGTCATATTGCTTTGCATGATCATGCAGGTGACATCATATTTGTGGCAAAGCTACCGTTCATAATTTTTTCATACATGTCACTCCCGATTCATTGCACATCCCGGTACACCACCGGAGGCATTCACATAGAGTCATATTTTTTTCTAAGAATTGAGTTGTAAGTAAATAAAAGTGTGATGATCTTCATTATTAGAGCATTGTCCCATGTGAGGAAAGGATGATGGAGACTATGATTCCCCCACAAGTCGGGATGAGACGCCGGACGAAATATAAAAAAAGAAAAGAAAAAAGAGGCCATAAAAAAGAGAAGGCCCAAATAAAAAGAGAGAGAGAGAGAGAGAGAAAAGAGAAGGGGCAATGTTACTATCCTTTTACCACACTTGTGCTTCAAAGTAGCACCATGATCTTCATGATAGAGAGTCTCCTACGTTCGTCACTTTCACATACTGGTGGGAATTTTCATTATAGAACTTGGCTTGTATATTCCAATGATGGGCTTCCTCAAAATGCCCTAGGTCTTCGTGAGCAAGCAAGTTGGATGCACACCCACTTAGTTTCTTTTTGAGCTTTCTTACACTTATAGCTCTAGTGCATCCGTTGCATGGCAATCCCTACTCACTCACATTGATATCTATTGATGGGCATCTCCATAGCCCGTTGATAGGCCGAGTTGATGTGAGACTATCTCCTTCTTTTTGTCTTCTTCACTACCACCATATTCTATTCCACCTATACTGCTATGTCCATGGCTCACGCTCATGTATTGCGTGAAAATTGAAAAGGTTCGAGAACACCAAAAGTATGAAACAATTGCTTGGTTTGTCATCGGGGTTGTGTATGATTTAAATATTTTGTGTGATGAAGATAGAGCATGGTCAGACTATATGATTTTATAGGGATAGCTTTCCTTTGCCATGTTATTTTGATAAGACATGATTGCTTTGTTAGTATGCTTGAAGTATTATTGTTTTTATCTCAATATTGAACTTTTGTTTTGAATCTTTTGGATCTGAACATTCATGCCACAATAAAGAAAATTACATTGATAAATATGTTAGGTAGCATTCCACATCAAAAATTCTGTTTTTATCATTTACCTACTCGAGGACGAGCAGGAATTAAGCTTGGGGATGCTTGATACGTCTCCAACGTATCTATAATTTTTTATTCTTCCATGCTATTATATTATCTGTTTTGGATGTTTAATAGGAATTTACATGCTATTTTATATTATTTTTGGGACTAACCTATTAACCGAGGGCCCAGTGCCAGTTTCTGTTTTTTGCCTATTTTAGAGTTTCGCAGAAAAGGAATACCAAACCAAGTCCAAATGCAATGTAACCTTCGCGGTGATCTTTCTTGCACCGAAAGCAAACCAGAAGACTTGGAGATGAAGTCGGACACGCAACGAGGAATCCACGAGGCGGGAGGGCGCGCCTAGGGGGGTAGGGCACGCCCCCACCCTCGTGGGCACCTCGTGGATCGCCTGACCTAGTTCCTTCGCCTATATATACTCTTATACCCTGAAAACATCCATGAGAGCCATGAAACCAATTTTCCACCTCCGCAACCTTCTGTACCCGTGAGATCCCATCTAGGGACCTTTTCCAGCGTCTTGTCGGAGGGGGATTCAATCATGGAGGGCTTCTACATCAACAACATTACATCACTGATGAAGCGTTAGTAGTTTACCACACACCTTCGGGTCCATATTTATTAGCTAGATGGATTCTTCTCTCTCTTTGATTCTCAATACCATGTTCTCCTCGATGTTCTTGGAGATCTATTCGATTTAATATTCTTTTGCGGTGTGTTTTTAGAGATCCGTGGAATTGTGGATTTATGACCAAGATTATCTATGAATATTATTTGGTTCTTCTCTGAATTTTTATATGCATGATTTGATATCTTTGAAAGTATCTTCGAATTGTCGGTTCAGTTTGGCCTACTAGATTGATCTTTCTTTCAATGGGAGAAGTGCTTAGCTTTGGGTTCAATTTTGCGGTGTCCTTTCCCAGTGACAGTAGGGGCAACAAGGAACCTATTGTATTGTTGCCATCGAGGATAAAAAGATGGGGTTTTCATCATATTGCTTGAGTTAATTCCTCTACATCATGTCATCTTTCTTAAAGCGTTACTCCGTTCTTTATGAACTTAATACTCTAGATGCATGTTGGATAGCAGTTGGTGTGTGGAGTAATAGTAGTAGATACAGGCAGGAGTCGGTCTACTTGACACGGATGTGATGCCTATGTTCATGATCATTGCCTTAGATGTCGTCATAACTATGCACTTTTCTATCAATTGGTCGGTAGTAATTTGTTCACCCACCGTAATATTTGCTATCTTGAGAGAAGCCACTAGTGAAACCTATGGCCCCAGGGTATCTTTTCCATTATATTGAATCTCGTTTACATCTTGCTAGTTTCCGATCTACTATTTTGCAATCTTTACTTTCCAATCTATAAACCAAAAATACCAAAAAATATTTACTTTATCGTTTATCTATCTCTATCAGATCTCACTTTTGCAAGTGACCATGAAGGGATTGACAACCCCTTTATCGCGTTGGGTGCAAGTTGTTGATTGTTTGTGCAAGTATTCGGTGACTTGTGCGTTGTCTCCTACTGGATTGATACCTTGGTTCTCAAAACTGAGGGAAATATATACGCTACTTTGCTACATCACCCTTTCCTCTTAAAGGGAAAACCAACGCAAGCACAAGAGGTAGCACCCATATGGTCCATTACTTCCCCCGGGAGGTTCCAGTAACCCCTCGGTACTCCGATAAATATTTGAAACACTCCGAAACCACTCTGGTGTCCGAGTACCACCTGCCAATATATCAATCTTTACCTCTCGACCATTTCGAGACTCCTCGTCATGTCCGTGATCTCATTCGGGACTCCGAACAACCTTCGGTCACCAAAACACATAACTCATATAATACATATCGCCATCGAACGCTAAGCATGCGGACCCTACGGGTTCGAGAACTATGTAGACATGACCGATACAGCTCTCCGGTCAATAACCAATAGCGGAACCTGGATGCTCATATTGGTTCTCACATATTCTACAAAGATATTTATCGGTTGAACTGCAATGTCAACATATGTTATTCCCTTTGTCATCGGTATGTTACTTGCCCGAGATTCGATCATCGGTATCTCCATACCTAGTTCAATCTCGTTACCGGCAAGTCTCTTTACTCGTTCCGTAATGCATCATCCCGCAACTAACTCATTAGTCACATTGCTTGCAAGGCTTCACATGATGTGCATTATCGAGTGGGCCCAGAGATACCTCTCCGATACTCGGAGTGACAAATCCCAATCTCGATCTATGCCAACCCAACAAACACCTTCAGAGATACCTGTAGAGCATCTTTATAATCACCCAGTTATGTTGTGATGTTTGATAGCACACAAGGTATTCCTCCAGTGTCCCGGAGTTGCATAATCTCATAGTCGGAGGAATATATATATATGACATGAAGAAAGTAGTAGCAATAAAACTGAACGGTCATTATGCTAAGCTAACGGATGGATCTTGTCCATCCCATCATTCCACTAATGATGTGATCCTGTTCATCAAATGACAACTCATGTCCTGGGCTAGGAAACTTAACCCTCTTTGATTAACGAGCTAGTCTATTAGAGGCATACTAGGGACACAGTGTTTTGTCTATGTATTCAAGTTTCCGGTTAATACAGTTCTAGTATGAATAATAAACATTTATCATGAGATAAGGAAATATAAAATAACAACTTTATTATTGCCTCTAGGGCATATTTCCTTCATCATCATGCTTGCGAGAGCCACTTCTTTCACCTTGGTCTTGGCGTTGGCGGCCTCGATCTCTAGCATCTTGGCTTGCTTCTCCGCCTCCATCTCAAGAATCCTGGCTTGCTTCTCCACGTCCATCTCAACCCTCCTCCTTTGGATCTCCATGAAGGCGTGCCTCCGGTCCTTTCTCTTGGCCGACTCCTTTTCCCACTGTTCGGGCGTCAGCGCCTTCTTCGGCTTGGGCGTGGCGGTCATGTGGGGGGGGGTGAGGCTTGCCTTTGCCGGAGGGGGCGGTCGGCATGCCGGACGAGGCGATGGAGGCGAGGCTGGTGGCAGCGTCGAGGTCGTCGTACATGGCTGGTGTGGGGCAGGAGCACACGCGGGCGGGAGGGTTTTGGGGGGAATGTAGGGAAATGGCGGAGGCTGCCACCGACCAGTGGGCCCGGGTGTGACGCCCCCGATTCAATCGTACACTAATCATGCACGCAAATGTGTACGATCAAGATCAGGGACTCACGGGAAGATATCACAACAGAACTCTAAAAATAAAATAAGTCATACAAGCATCATATTACAAGCCAGGGGCCTCGAGGGCTCGAATACAAGTGCCCGACATAAATGAGTCAGCGGAAGCAATAATATCTGAGTACAGACATAAGTTAAACAAGTTGCCATAAGATGGCTAGCACAAACTGGGATACAAATCGAAAGAGGCGCAGGCCTCCTGCCTGGGATCCTCCTAAACTACTCCTGGTCGTCGCCAGCGGCCTGCACATAGTAGTAGGCACCTCCAGTGTAGTAGGAGTCGTCGTCAATGGTGGCGTCTGGCTCCTGGGCTCCAACGTCTCGTTGTGCCAACCGAGAAGAAGAGGAAAACAAGGGAAAGAGGGAGCAAAGCAACTGTGAGTACTCATCCAAAGTACTCGCAAGCAAGGATTTACACTACATATGCATGGATATATGTGTAAAGAGGCAATATCGGTGGAGTGAACTGTAGAATGCCAGGATAAGAGGGGGATAGCTAGTCCTACCGAAGACTATGCTTCTGGCAGCCTCCCTTGCATCATGTAGAAGAGAGTAGATTGAAGTCCTCCAAGTAGCATCGCATAGCTAGTCCTACCGAAGACTATGCTTCTGGCAGCCTCCCTTGCATCAAGTAGCATCCTACGCGGTGATCCTATCCTCGTCGCCCTGTGGAAAAGCGATCACCGGGATGTCTCTAGAACTTCTCTGGGTGAGTTTTATTAAGTATCCGGTTCTAGTTGTCATAAGGTCAAGGTACAACTCTGGATCTTCCTTTTACCGAGGGACACGGCTATTCGAATAGATAAACTTCCCTGCAAGGGTGCACCACCTTTCCCAACACGCTTGATCCCTCTGGCCGGACACACTTTCCTGGGTCATGCCCGGCCTCGGAATATCAACATGTCGGAGCCCTACCTAGGCACAACAGAGAGGTCAGCACACCGGTCTACATCCTATGCGCGCATGGGTCTGGGCCCATCGCCCATTGCACACCTGCACATTGCAAACGCGTCCGATGAGCAGAACTAGCCTCCCTTATACAAGGGCAGGCGTTCCAGTCCAACTTGGCGTGGGCGCCGCTCAATCGCTGACGTCAAGAAGGCTTCGGCTGATACCACGACATCGAGTGCCCATAACTGTTCCCGCATAGTTGGTTAGTGCGTATAGGCCAGTGGCCAAACTCAGATCAAATACCAAGATCTTGTTAAGCGTTTTTTTATGAAGTAACCACGAACGCCGACTAGGGCGAGGCCCACCTCTCACCTAGGTGGTCTCAACCTGCAATGTCGCTCCGCCACAAAGATCCACTCAAAGGGCCGTCGGGAAAGTATGTCCTTTCAGCCCCCAATCCGCGAATCAACCGCGGGTACTCAACGAGCCAACCCGGCTTTAGTCACCATCTGTATAGTATCCATGTATGTATAGTATATACCCATGATCACCTCCCGAGTGATCACGACCCGATAGTATAGCAAGGCAGACTGACAAGAATGTAGGACCACAGATGATAAACTAGCATCCTATACTAACCATTTAGGATTGCACGTAAGGTATCAACAGATGTAGCAACAATGACAGGCTATGCATCAGAATAGGATTAATCGAAAGCAGTAACATGCTACACTACTCTAATGCAAGCCGTAGAGATAAGAATAGGCGATATCTGGTGATCAAGCGGGGGGCCTTGCCTGGTTGCTCTCGCAAGAAGGAGGGGTCGTCAACTCCGTAGTCGAACGGGGTAGTAGCAGCGTCGGTCTCGTAGTCTACCGGAGAGAAGAGGGGGAAGAAACAATAAATACAATGCAAACATAAGCATGTCGATGCATGACATGACAATGAGCGGTGCTAGGTGTGCCCTAGCGCGGCAGTAGGTGGTACCGGCGAAAGGGGGAAACATCCGGGAAAGTATCCCCGGTGTTTTGCGTTGTCGGACATATGAACTGGAGGGGGAAAGTTGCGAGTTTGCTATGCTAGGGATGTGTGGCGGACGAACGGGCTGCGCATTTGGATTCGCCTCGTTCTTCTGAGCAACTTTCATGTACAAAGTATTTTCATCCGACATACGGTTTAATTTCTATAATTTTTTAAAGTTTAGATGATTTTCTGAAATGTATTATTATTTAAATTAAATCAAAAAAATGAAATATTGTGTCAACGTGATGTCAGAGTGACGTCAGTAGTCAACCCAGCTGACTCAGGTCAAAGCTGACAGCTGGATCGCACATGTCATACATTGTGGGGATAATTACTGGTTCAAAATAAACTAAGGTAACTTGATTAGAACCTGGGCCCACCTGTCAGTCACTATTTAGATTAACTAAATTAATATAGTTAAATTCTGTTAATTAGGGGGGTAGGCCCTACTAGTCAGTGGCTGGGGGTTTCCCAGTCAGTGTTGACCGAAGTCAACAGGTCAGCGGGGCCATCGGGGCCCACGGGTCAGTGACACTGTGGGTGGCCCCAGTCGGCCAGGTCAGCGGTGGCGCTGGAGCTAGCCCCAGTGACCAAATCTGTAGCGGAGGGGCGGCCATGAGCCGGGATTCGCCGTCCGGCAGCCAAAACAGGCGTGGGCGGGCGCGTTCGAACGGGGAGAGTGCGCCACATTGTGTGGGAGCACTCTGAGGAGCTGAGGCCGCCGGAGTTGGCGCCGGCGTTGAGCAGTGGCGGTGGCCGAAGTCGGGTGCGGCCGCAACCGGGGCTAGGGAGCAGGGCAAAGGTAGAGGGCAGGCTGGCCGGGTTCCTGGGGGTGCCACGAGTATGGTGTGATGCTCGGACGCGAGCTGCGTAGGCAGCGGCCATGACGGCAAAGCAAGGCGGCGGCGATGAGCATCGTCAATGGCGGAGCTAGCAGCAATAGCAACCAATCGAGGAAGAGGATGGAGGGGGACCGTGGTGCTGCTCACATCGATGATGGGGAGTTGCTCGGGCAGGCGCGAGGTGCAGTGGAGGTGCCGGAATCATCGACGGCGATGGCGGTGGCGGTCGAGGAGGGAGAAGATGTTGCGGGCGTCGACGAGGTGGCCTCCTATCTCCGATCCAGTGGCGAGGTAGAAGAAGCGTGGCTGGCGGAGCTCCTAGGCATCCTCCAATGGCGCGGGGAGGTGGCCGCGCCTACGGCAGCGGCACGGTGACGGCGAACTCGGGCGTGTGGGAGAGCGGTGAAGAGAGGGGGGTCTGGAGGGCAGCTAGGGTTCGACCGGGGCAAGGGTGCCCTTGTAAGTCGACGAGGGCGACGGGGATGGCCGCGGCATGGCCGACATGTGGCAATCCGCGCCATGGATGCGGGTGCGGCGTCCACCGTGGCGGTGAACAGGGGGAGGAAGGGGATGGCCCGGGGTTGGGCCAGTTGGGCCGGTACTGTGCACTAGGCCTAGTGCACATCTGTCCCCCCTTTTCCTTTTCGTAACCCTTTTGGTTTTCTTTTTATTTGTTTCCTGACTTCATTTTTAGTTTCTTTTGTTCTAATTTTACAATTACAAAACTTGTGCCTCAAATAGCATAATAAACTAGGCCACATCCAGAATTAGTTTGAATAAAAAATAAATGGTTTAATAATCTTTATAAATTAAAAGGCATTAAATAATTGTTTTAAGTCCCTAGTTTAATCATTTAAGGGCATTTAGAAACCTTTTAAAATATGGTTTTCAACATGTTAAATATCCAGGGATTATTTTCCACACGTTGACCATTTTAGTTTTGACATTTGAAAACTTTTATTGTTTGCTTGATTTTTAATTTAAATTCGAACCTGTTTCGAACTAACGCGAGATTAGTAACAGTAATCATGGTGACATGGCATCATTAGCATAGGTTCAATGTAGCTTAATTATCTGGGCGTCACACCAGGGGGCAGACAAGGCGTGCGCGTGTCCACCTCGTGTCCGCGCCGACGCAAATCCGGCTCAAAAATGGGTCGGGAATGGGTCGGCAGGCGGATGCCAAGCGGACGTGCGTCCATTTGGGTCGGTGCGTTGGGCCGACTTTTGTGTCCGTGCCGACCCAAACGGACGCCAGCAGACGAAATGGGTCGTCCCATTGGAGTTACTCTGATAACTAAAATAGTTTGCAAAAAATGGAAGTGCATTTGTAGCACCTGGGTGCTCCACAGCCCTATATGAACATTAAATTCAGAAAAATACCAACATTTTGTTTAAAAAAGTTGGGGTTTTCGAATATCAAGCTTGGGTTCCCCATCTACTTCCGTGAAATTTCATGAAAAAATACCAAGAAACGTATTTGTGGCAAAAGAAGGCAAAAATATCCTATGTGTAGAAAAAAACTGTTTGGATGGATTTTTGTTCTGACAGTATTTTCTTCGGCCCGGCCGAGGTTTGGCCAAGTATACCCTTACACATGTGTTACTCTGGGCTAGACCCGGCCGTCCACCGGGCCGAGCCGGGCTTCAGGCCGGGCCTGACCAAGCCCAAGGTAGAAAACTCAGGCCCGAGCCAGGCCCGGCCCGACCGTCGGGCCTACTTTTCAGGCCCAAGCCCAGCGCATCACTGCACAAAACACAACGGGCCTCGAGCCTCGGGCTAGGCCTCTTTCAGTAAATGGCAGAAACAGCGGGCCCAGGCCCGGCCCGACCTAGTCTTCGGGCTCAAAACCTAGGCCTAGTCCCGGCCCCGGAGCAGCGTCGGGCCGGGTTGTTTGGGCCGGCCGGCCCATGGCCAGGACTACTCTGGGCGTTGGGACGCACCTCTGGGCGCCTATGTGTGAGTCGTGCTCTGCATTGTGTTGTGCATAAGGTTTGGTTCAGTTGACAGCACAAGTTCCAGAAATTGTTGTTGCTACTATGACATTTTACAATTATGTTCGTTTCCATGATTTTTTTTAATCTCCCCTTTGTTCATCGGTACCGGCATCTAGATTATGTGCCAATTTTCCAGAACGATATAAGAAGTACTCCCTGTTGGGGAACGTAGCAGAAATTCAAAATTTTCCTATGAGTCACCAAGATCTATCTATGGAGATACTAGCAACAAGATAGAGGTGAGTGCATCTACATACCCTGGTAGATCGCTAAGCGGAAGCATTACAAGAACGCAGATGAAGGAGTCGTACTCGTAGCGATTCAGATCACGGTTGATTCCGATCTAAGCGCCGAACAACGGCGCCTCCGCGTACAACACACATGCAGCCCAATGACATCTCCCGTGAATTGATCCAGCAAGGGGAGAGGGAGAGGTTGGGGAAGACTCCGTCCAGTAGCAGCACGACGGCGTGGTGGTGGTGGTGGAGCGTGATACTCCAGCAGGGCTTCGCCAAGCACTACGAGAGACGAGGAGGGAGAGAGGTAGGGCTGCGCCTTGGGAGAGAGAGACTCATGTCTTGGGAAGCCCCAAAACCTCCACTATATATAGGGGGAAGGGAGAGGGGGGAGGCACCCTAGGGTTTCCCCTAGGGGGGGCGACGGCCAGGGAAGATGGGATCTCTCCTTTGGGTGACTTGGCCCCCAAGCCAGGAGGTGGGAACCCTAGATGGGGCGCCCCAAACCCCCTGGTCATGTGGGAATAGGTGAGGGGGGCGCACAACCCCTTAGTGGGCTAGTTTGCCCCCTCCCCTTGGCCCATGAAGCCCCCCAACACTTGACGGGGCTCCCGAAACACCTTTCGGTCATGCTGGTCATCACCCGGTACCTCCGGAACACTTCCGGACTCCAAAACCCTTCGCCAATATATCAATCTTCACCTCCGAACCATTCCGGGACTCCTCGTGACGTCCGGGTCTCATTCGGGACTCCGAACAACATTCGGTAACCGCGTACATACCTTCCCTTGTCAGAGCCCCGACTCGATGCCACATAGGTCTAGCATGTAACACCTCATATCACTTTGCGGCCTCACGCCCGGTATTCCCACGGGTGTCGCCTTACCTTTGCCCGGGACCGTTTGCGCCTTTTGGCACACGTATATGATAGTGTCGCTAGCACCCATATGATAAGGAGCCCGGGCTGACATGGCTAGTCGTAAACCCAAAGTGGCACAGACTTACAGGGACAGGCATCCATGACCCAGCATCGAACGTGTCGGTCATCAGCAAGTGGGTTCGGGCTGTAGCACTGGGCTAGCAGGACTCCGGTAAACCGGGCTGTAGCGGGCTAACAGGCCTCCGGTACTCAATGCGTGACATTTCCCCGAAGGGACAGACATAGGAACGAAGAAGGACACATGCCGGCCAGCCTAAGTGTTCCGGAGCAGTAGCAAGCTACCATGGCTCGGTGGAAACACTAGGAGACATTTCCCGGTAAGAGAGGCTACTAAGGATAAACAACTAGATAGTCAGATCCCACACATACCAAGCATTTCAATCATGCACACAATATGCTCGATATGTGCAAATACAACAAGGCATCACAACATGACTCTACGACACAAGTAAGTATTCAATAGGCTCCGAGGAGCGAGATATTACAAACATGGGTCTCATGACCCAACAATCAGAGCATACAAGTCAAAACACAAGCGGAAGCTATCATGTCTGAGTACAGACATCTATAAATGAAAAAGGCTGAGAAGCCTGACTATCTATCAAATCCTGCCGAGGCACAAGATCGTAGCTGAGGTAACAAGCTAAACGTCGAAGTCCACGCGGAACTACTAGTGAGACCGAAGTCTCTCTGCAAAAACATGAAATAGGCAAACGTGAGTACAAATGTACCCAGCAAGACTTACATCAGAACTAACTACATATGCATCATTATCAACCAAGGGGATGGCGGGGTTTAACTGCAGCAAGCCAGCTTTGACTCGGTGGCTATCCTAAACTACGACTGCAAGTAACTCTTTGAGGTGGCGCACACGAGTCCACATATTCACCATATCAATACACCACTATGGATCCGCTCCCGTCTCCCTACGAGAACGCCATCCATAGCACTCACGCTTATCTTGCGTATTTTAGAGTATCCACTTTCACTTGTCTATGAACTGATATAAGCAACCTAGAAGTCCTTTACCGCGGACACGGCTATTCGAATAGATGATGTTAACCCTGCAGGGGTGTACTTCTTCATACATGTTTCCACCACTTAGCGTCTGCACACGACATGTGCTCGGCAGACTTCAAGCGAAAGCCGACGTGGGTGTAGACCACGACCTACCTAAACACTCAAGTCTCTAGTCCAGGTTTATCGCCTATTCGGGTTCCATCCATGAGGAGATCCGGCCGGAGTTTCGCTCACAGCCCCAAACGATGTGAACAGGGTTCTGTGACACCAAACAGGCGCCCGGTATACCCGGCCACGTGCCTACCGCATCACAGCCCACCCCTACGGTCAGCGGTGTCCACGGCCTCCAGCATACTACAAACACCAGAAACTACTTGCAACTCCTGGACAGAGGACAAGGGTGAATAAGAAGTCGAGCGGGGTCATATTTCAGGGCCCAATGTATGGTAGTAGCTGAATCATGGATCACAAACACAGAACTCAGTTCCTGAGGATGGCTTCAATGAGACAACCCACCATGTACTCCTACATGGCCTCTCAACGACACCTTTTACCAAATCGTGTTCACACACTTAGCTCACACACAGTAGAACATGTTCACACACCTCTGATTCATCCCCGATGAATCAGACCTGACTCAACTCTAAGCAGTAGCAGGCATGACAAACAAGCATGAATGAGTAGGCACAACAGGGCTCAAACAACTCCTACTCATGCTAGTGGGTTTCATCTATTTACTGTGGCAATGACAGGTCATGCAGAGGATAAAGGGGTTCAGCTGCCGCAGCAAGTAACAGATGAATCGGTGTTGTCCTAATGCATTAAAAGAGAGCAGGAGCGAGAGAGTAGGATTGTATCGGAATGAACAAGGGGGTTTTGCTTGCCTGGCACTTCTAAAGATAATATAGTTCTTCATCAGTGTCATCGATCACATCGCCGGTACACGTCTATCGAGAGGGGACAATACCGGCAACAAAGAAGAACACAATCAATGCAATGCACAATATGATGCATGCTCATGACATGGCAATATGAATGTGTTTTGAGCTAATGCAACTAGCAACAGATTAAATGAAGTTGGTTTGAATACAAGATTCAAATTCAAACTCCATATGTGATTATTCAAATGCCATTTAATTGATTTGTGCTAAACAGCAGCTATAAGTTGTTCTAACATGCATGAAAATGGTACAGATGGATTCCTTGAATTTTTCTGATAATTTTTCATATATAAATTATTTAATTTGGAGTTACGGTTGAATTTCTATGAATTATTGAAGTTTAGGGCATTTTCTGAAATTTCCTGAATAATAATAACTCCTATAATTCATTAATGCATCAGCCTGACGTCAGTGTGATGTCAGCAGGTCAACAGGGGCTGGTCCGGGTCAAACCTGACGTTCGGGACCCACATGTCAGCTGCACAGTGATTTAACAGAGTTTAATTAACTTAACTAAATTGTTAGCCGGGTTAATTAAACGGTAGGGCCCACCTGTCAGTGGCCCTAGGCCTGGGTTAGCGGGGTGGTTAGGTCCTAATGACCGGCCACGTCGGATTCGCCGGCGGTTGGACGACGGCGACGACCCAGAGCGGCGGTGGCTCGCCGGAGTTGCGCCAGAGACGACGGATCGACGCGCCAAGGGCATCAGGAGGTAGCCCGTGCCCGTGCGCATCTAGGGGAACCAACGGGAGGTGCGGGGGTGGCCGGGGTTCGCCGGAGTGGAGCCCGAGGCAGCGGCCGGAGCTCGGGGGTTCGCGGGACCGGCGCTGCGGTGCACGGGAGGACGAGTGGTTAGGTGCTTTGGGTACCTAAGGTTGCGGTGAGCACGCCGGTGGGCTCGGGAGCGAGCTGCGGTGGCTGTGGCCACGGCCATGGCATGGCCGGCGGCGAGGAGCAATCGGCTCTGGTGAAAAGGGCGGCTAGAGTACGGGAACGAGCGCGAGGAGGAGGGGGAATGGAAGAGTAGCTCACAGCGGATCTGGTGGAGGCAACGGCGAGGCCGGGGAGGGGCTGGAGCTCGCGAATCCTCGAAAGTTCGCCGGCGGCCGAAGGTTGGGGGCGAGCTTGTGGGCGACGCTGCAGGGCTTCCGGAGGGCCGTGGATCGGTGGGGAGGAAGAGGGGGTCGGGGCGGAGCTTCCTGGGGCGTCGGTGAGGCGTGGGGTGACCGGTGGCCACGGTGGTTCTCGTCGGCGGTGGCGGGCGCGTTCGGTGAGGAGAACAGAGGAGGGGGAGAGTGTTCCGGGGAGAGAGAGGAGAGGGGCACGGGGAGAGTAGGAGAGGGTCGAGGGGGCCGCGTGGCGTCACCGGGGCGTCGAGGAGGAGCCAAGCAGGCTGGGAGGGAGGAGGTGGCCGGGGCCCGTGGCCGCGCGTGCCGGGCGCGTGCCCGTCCTCCTGGCAGAGGAGGAAGGCGACAGGGGGGGTAGCGGTGGTGGGCTGGGCCGCACAGGAGCTGGGCCGGCTGGGCTGAGAGGTTAGCGCCAGGTAAGTCCAGGTGGGTTCTCTCTCTCTTTTCTTATTTATGTTCTTTTTTTGTATTTTGTTCTGTGTTGTTTTAGTTTAGTAAAATACTAAACCATTTTATAAAATCCTGAAAATAGTTATGTGGCTAGAACTAAAATATACCAAACCACATAAAATGTTCCAGTAGTATTGGACATATATTATTTATATGTCAAATATATATCCAATGCCAATAGTTATTTATTTAATTCAATGGCCCAAAATAATTAACTCTGAGATACCAAAAATATTGTTTTGAGTTTTACCTCTTTGCAATATTTTCAGAGACTAAGAGGAACATTTTCCTGGACTTCTTTGAGAAGATTTTAATGTTGATCATTTTTAGAAGGTTTCTGAGGCTTTGAAAATCCCTCAATTCAAATTTCATTTGAATTAAAACATGATGCTCACATGAGGCCTAGCCTAGTGCATAACAGGACCAGGGATGTGACAACTCACCCCCACTAAAAAAAAATCTCGTCCCGAGATTTAAGCGTAGGGTAAGGTGAAGGGGGAACGCAACTAGCACAATCTTCACGATCCAGGTTGCACTTGAAATGAACGTTGATTCAAACACCATCTTTGTCTCGAAGTCTTCCTCTGAGAACTCCAACTATCATGTCAGCGAGAGGAAAGGGAAGACCCTAAAAGAATTGTTCTTCTCGAAGGTCGAACAACTTAGGATTAACCCACGGATTGAGACATAGCAACATCTCTCGAGCTGAGAGACAAAGCACACATCCATAGGAATGGAGTGAAGCAGATGACAAAGGTTCACTAGGTAGACAACAATTTCACGCTTAAGAAGGTGGTAAACGATTGTCAACGTAGCGAGGAGTTTGAGTTGCCATGATACCATAACGATGCACCTTAGAGAAGGTGACTCGTAGAAATAACCCCTTAAGTGGCAAAAAGAATTACCTTTTATTCAAAGATCCTTGAAAACCTTTATACCAGCCTAAGGCAATTCTCAAGCGATCGTTTGGCGGGGGTCGGTAGAATGGCATACTCGGACTTGGATGATGTGGATTACCTTGTTGAAGACAACGTAATGGATGAATTTGCTTATCACCGGAAATGGAAGAGACCCATGGTAGAATGGCACATTGGCGGTGCAAGCTAGGAACAAAATGCAAATGCTGGGAATGATTCTGGTAACTAGGAAAGAACCCAACAATAGAGAGTGAATTCACTGTTTGAAAGGTCATAGCATTGCCGAGGAAACTGAGAGGAATCCCAGTTAGAGCCGATGATAACACGTAGCACTTGTGCGTGCTCTCAAGAACTTGAGCATTTCCATAATCATCAAGGTTTTACCAACATCCGTGTCAAGGATCCTGGCAACACAACTTGCTACCATGATGAATGATGATGGATGATGCAGATGCAAAGTAAGATAACACTTTCTCAGATTTCACCCTAGCAATGCCAAGGAAAGAAAATCTGGATGATCGACCAAGAAACATTTAGCACTCCGCTTCTAATGTTCTCCTTGATGTGCTAGTGTATCCCATTCATAGATATGGTTTGATAACTAGAACATCAAGTAAAAGGTCGGACGTCGGGAACACAAAAATCCATAGGGGAAACTAGGGAGTAAATCCTACGAAATCCCTATGGGGAGGTGGCCAACTTCCTCAAACAAGATATTATAATAATAGGTCTTCCGGCTGGGCGTGTTGACCATGACATCCACTTTACCGGTTTCCGAGGGACCGATGTTATAGTTTTTGGGAAATGTTCCAACCATCATATCTGCCTGAGATTTAGATCTGGTTGGTGTCAGGATATTCCAGACTCATCGAGTCTAGGAAGAAAAACGAAAGTTTGCAACACCAATCGACGAGATGACGTTGC
The DNA here is from genome assembly GCF_002162155.2 of Triticum dicoccoides. Taxonomy (NCBI): domain Eukaryota; kingdom Viridiplantae; phylum Streptophyta; class Magnoliopsida; order Poales; family Poaceae; genus Triticum; species Triticum dicoccoides. The sequence continues at coordinate 121,075,159 of NC_041391.1, read as the reverse complement.
AAGATTCTCGGGAAATGGACTACATAGCAAGCTCCAAACATGAGCTGGTTCTGCTACAAACATATGAACACGTTGTCCGAGACAAGCATGGCCACGTAGTAGTCTTATAATTAAACACTACCGAGTTCAGGTGGGGAACCATCATCGAGGATATCGAAATCGTTACGCAAGTCCATGGATTAGATCCCAAGCATAGACTTCTTTTCCTTGAACAAGTCAATGAGTGGCTTGGTGTGCTAGGATATACATATGGAATGAAGATGATCAGTCTAACAGACCACAGAATTCTTCGCACGTGCATGACTGACTTGGGACGATTCCAAAGGAGGTAAAAACATGCTTTCTCGAATTCACGGCGGCATCTTGCATCAAATGCACGTGAATCAAAGGAAGTCACTTCTTTCATCCAAACATATGCTTCACGAGCGGGGCATGAAGAAAATGCTTACACAAGTTTCCAACACTAGGTTGATGTTCAACATGAATCATGGGGGAGACAAAATGCTGCTGATGGGCTCAACAACAACTCATCGAAATTTCCATATCACTGCACTTCCACCATCATGTGAACACGGTGATAGTATTGGTCAGACCAAAAGATGTAATGGTATATGCTCGAGGGATCAACCACGAGTAAGACAACATTACGAGCATCGTTGGTACTGATTTGATTGACGATAGCCCACACTCAAATCAAAGGATTGATAAGACAATAGGTCCAGCAACTGATCACAGGGACCAATCGATGAAGATATCATCTTTCTTCAACACACACTACACAAGGATATCCCTTTGGAATGAACTAAGTTAGGCCAGCTTTTATCTTCCAACTCTCCAAGTTGTTGTCTAGCTTAACCAACTAGCTCAGGGATATCTAACACTGATTTTTGGGGAAGGGGGTGGTTTACAAGAAACCAACTTGATCACGAGCTCAACATAGCGGTCAGGTGACAACCTGGTAATACGTCCGAGAAGATATTCAGAAAATCACGAACCACCGGTATGTTACTAAGCTCGAGAGAAATCTTTCTTTTCAGGGCAAGATGATATGATCAAATGAGCGAGGACTTGACAAAATCCTAACTCATCAATCAAAGAGTGCACCAGGAAATAAGGACTAGGTAGCACAATCATCCTTAGGGCGATGATTCAAAAATCAACATGCTAAGAATGAGGTTATTGTCCATTAACTACCAAGCAACAAGGTTGCTAGGAGTATTGAATTCACACATCACGATTCACTTGTCGGCATTCCGGTTGCGACAACACGGAACCGAGGGATGAATAATGATGGCGAGAAGTATCACTACATCAAGAATTCATAAGAGCCGGTGCAATCCTCATGAAAATCCTGACATAAAGACGGTAATACTTCAGGGTAGAACAGAATCAAAAGCTGGGCTGGCATTTTGATCTGCGGAGCATGACTACCTTGATCCAATCCTAGATATGGATGAGGTACTGGAGTTCATTTCTCCTAGTCATTCTGGAATAGAATGGCTTGATGGACCACAAGAGTAATAGGTATCGATGAACGATTGCACGCATACTCTTGACTATCAATTGATAGACGAGGGCCAGAAAACAACTAAAGAGGGACAACTCAAAGGAACATATGATTTTCTAAGTTGTGGATGCATGGACTAGCATGTCGAACGAATTCAACATATTTCTTCCGGATAACCCATGCAGAAAGGTAGAACTGGCAGAGTCACAATATAGAATCGAGAACCCATCGAGAGCACTCTGATTGTGATCTTTCGATCAGCGAGGAACATCTGCCATAAACGGTTCATAGTATTTGGAAGAAGGAAATACCACGAACATCGAGGACTAATGCAAGGGTTACTAATAACCTAAAGGAATGAGCAAAAGTATCAACATGAAGCAAGTAGGGTGAATCTCGGGTTCAAAACCCAGGAGTAGAATACCTACTACTAAGTGGCATCACGGGATGCTTTCGAGGATAAAGGCCAGAATCATCACACTTGGACACAAATCATGGCTAAATTACTAGATGATCCCCTAAGACACCTAGGGTCATAATACCAGCTCCAACATATATGTCAAGGCAATAAAGTACCTCAACTCACCGATTAGTGTGGTTAATCTGGCCCAAAGGTACATCGAAACGGGGGAAAGGAATTTGCAAATTGCTTCAAACTATTTAGAAACCTGGGATGACTCGGACAGCATAACGGCTGTAAATGCTCAAAAGGTTTGGAGACATACTACAAAATGGTGGCATAACCACTCAAAAGCACAATATCAAGGTTTCGAGATCAACAATTAACATACAGAGGTAGTAGAAGCTGAACTGAGGCTTGAATCACCAATCTTATAAGTCTACGGATTAGTAACACGTGATCCTGATAGAAAGATGAGAAGCCTAGTTCCTTAACCCCGCAGGAAAGTTAAGATGACTCAGATCAGAAGGCATAAGGTATAAGGAGTAAAAGGAGCCTTACGTTCCATCCCACAATCAATTCCCTTATATAACTAAAGAATTTCAAGACTCAACTTCGACCAGTTTGGCTTGGTAATCCTACAGGCAGTCAAGCTCTGATACCAACGCTGTCAGAGCCCCGACTCGATGCCACATAGGTCTAGCATGTAACACCTCATATCACTTTGCGGCCTCACGCACGGTATTCCCACGGGTGTCGCCTTACCTTTGCCCGGGACCGTTTGTGCCTTTTGGCACACGTATATGATAGTGTCGCTAGCACCCATATGATAAGGAGCCCGGGCTGACATGGCTAGTCGTAAACCCAAAGTGGCACAGACTTACAGGGACAGGCATCCATGACCCAGCATCGAACGTGTCGGTCATCAGCAAGTGGGTCCGGGCTGTAGCACTGGGCTAGCAGGACTCCGGTAAACCGGGCTGTAGCGGGCTAACAGGCCTCCGGTACTCAATGCGTGACATTTCCCTGAAGGGACAGACACAGGAACGAAGAAGGACACATGCCGGCCAGCCTAAGTGTTCCGGAGCAGTAGCAAGCTACCATGGCTCGGTGGAAACACTAGGAGACATTTCCCGGTAAGAGAGGCTACTAAGGATAAACAACTAGATAGTCAGATCCCACACATACCAAGCATTTCAATCATACACACAATATGCTCGATATGTGCAAATACAACAAGGCATCACAACATGACTCTACGACACAAGTAAGTATTCAATAGGCTCCGAGGAGCGAGATATTACAAACATGGGTCTCATGACCCAACAATCAGAGCATACAAGTCAAAACACAACCGGAAGCTATCATGTCTGAGTACAGACATCTATAAATGAAAAAGGCTGAGAAGCCTGACTATCTATCAAATCCTGCCGAGGCACAAGATCGTAGCTGAGGTAACAAGCTAAACGTCGAAGTCCACGCGGAACTACTAGTGAGACCGAAGTCTCTCTGCAAAAACATGAAATAGGCAAACGTGAGTACAAATGTACCCAGCAAGACTTACATCAGAACTAACTACATATGCATCATTATCAACCAAGGGGATGGTGGGGTTTAACTGCAGCAAGCCAGCTTTGACTCGGTGGCTATCCTAAACTACGACTGCAAGTAACTCTTTGAAATGGCGCACACGAGTCCACATATTCACCATATCAATACACCACTATGGATCCGCTCCCATCTCCCTACGAGAACGCCATCCATAGCACTCACGCTTATCTTGCGTATTTTAGAGTATCCACTTTCACTTGTCTATGAACTGATATAAGCAACCCAGAAGTCCTTTACCGCGGACACGGCTATTCGAATAGATGATGTTAACCCTGCAGGGGTGTACTTCTTCATACATGTTTCCACCACTTAGCGTCTGCACACGACATGTGCTCGGCAGACTTCAAGCGAAAGCCGACGTGGGTGTAGACCACGACCTACCTAAACACTCAAGTCTCTAGTCCAGGTTTATCGCCTATTCGGGTTCCATCCATGAGGAGATCCGGCCGAAGTTTCGCTCACAGCCCCAAACGATGTGAACAGGGTTCCGTGACACCAAACGGGCGCCCGGTATACCTGGCCACGTGCCTACCGCATCACAGCCCACCCCTACGGTCAGCGCTGTCCACGGCCTCCAGCATACTACAAACACCAGAAACTACTTGCAACTCCTGGACAGAGGACAAGGGTGAATAAGAAGTCGAGCGGGGTCATATTTCAGGGCCCAATGTATGGTAGTAGCTGAATCATGGATCACAAACACAGAACATAGTTCCTGAGGACGGCTTCAATGAGACAACCCACCATGTACTCCTACATGGCCTCTCACCGACACCTTTTACCAAATCGTGTTCACACACTTAGCTCACACACAGTAGAACATGTTCACACACCTCTGATTCATCCCCGATGAATCAGACCTGACTCAACTCTAAGCAGTAGCAGGCATGACAAACAAGCATGAATGAGTAGGCACAACAGGGCTCAAACAACTCCTACTCATTCTAGTGGGTTTCATCTATTTACTGTGGCAATGATAGGTCATGCAGAGGATAAAGGGGTTCAGCTACCGCACCAAGTAACAGATGAATCGGTGTTGTCCTAATGCATTAAAAGAGAGCAGGAGCGAGAGAGTAGGATTGTATCGGAATGAACAAGGGGGTTTTGCTTGCCTGGCACTTCTGAAGATAATATAGTTCTTCATCGGTGTCATCGATCACATCGCCGGTACACGTCTATCGAGAGGGGACAATACCGGCAACAAAGAAGAACACAATCAATGCAATGCACAATATGATGCATGCTCATGACATGGCAATATGAATGTGTTTTGAGCTAATGCAACTAGCAACAGATTAAATGAAGTTGGTTTGAATACAAGATTCAAATTCAAACTCCATATGTGATTATTCAAATGCCATTTAATTGATTTGTGCTAAACAGCAGCTATAAGTTGTTCTAACATGCATGAAAATGGTACAGATGGATTCCTTGAATTTTTCTGATAATTTTTCATATATAAATTATTTAATTTGGAGTTACGGTTGAATTTCTATGAATTATTGAAGTTTAGGGCATTTTCTGAAATTTCCTGAATAATAAGAATTCCTGTAATTCATTAATGCGTCAGCCTGACGTCAGTGTGACGTCAGCAGGTCAACAGGGGCTGGTCCGGGTCAAACCTGACGTTCGGGACCCACATGTCAGCTGCACAGTGATTTAACAGAGTTTAATTAACTTAACTAAATTGTTAGCCGGGTTAATTAAACGGTAGGGCCCACCTGTCAGTGGCCCTAGGCCTGGGTTAGCGGGGTGGTTAGGTCCTAATGACCGGCCACGTCGGATTCGCCGGCGGTTGGACGACGGCGACGACCCAGAGCGGCGGTGGCTCGCCGGAGTTGCGCCAGAGACGACGGATCGACGCGCCAAGGGCACCAGGAGGTAGCCCGTGCCCGTGCGCATCTAGGGGAACCAATGGGAGGTGCGGGGTGGCCGGGGTTCGCCGGAGTGGAGCCCGAGGCGGCCGCCGGAGCTCGGTGGTTCGCGGGACCGGCGCTGCGGTGCACGGGAGGACGAGTGGTTAGGTGCTTTGGGTTCCTAAGGTTGCGGTGAGCACGCCGGTGGGCTCGGGAGCGAGCTGCGGTGGCTGTGGCCACGGCCACGCCATAGCCGGCGGCGAGGAGCAATCAGCTCCGGTGAAAAGGGCGGCTAGAGTACGGGAACAAGCGCGAGGAGGAGGGGGAATGGAAGAGTAGCTCACAGCGGATCTGGTGGAGGCAACGGCGAGGCCGCGGAGGGGCTGGAGCTCGCGAATCCTCGAAAGTTCGCCGGCGGCCGAAGGTTGGGGGCGAGCTTGAGGGCGACGCTGCAGGGCTTCCGGAGGGCCGTGGATCGGTGGGGAGGAAGAGGGGGTCGGGGCGGAGCTTCCTGGGGAGTCGGTGAGGCGTGGGGTGGCCGGTGGCCACGGTGGTTCTCGTCGGCGGTGGCGGGCGCGTTC
>NC_041391.1:121018001-121068963 GCF_002162155.2 Triticum dicoccoides | reverse complement strand
GTGGGGTGGCCGGTGGCCACGGTGGTTCTCGTCGGCGGCGGCGGGCGCGTTCGGTGAGGAGAACAGAGGAGGGGGAGAGTGTTCCGGGGAGAGAGAGGAGAGGGGCACGGGGAGAGTAGGAGAGGGTCGAGGGGGCCGCGTGGCGTCACCGGGGCGTCGAGGAGGAGCCAAGCAGGCTGGGAGGGAGGAGGTGGCCGGGGCGCGTGGCCGCGCGCGCCGGGCGCGTGCCCGTCCTCCTGGCAGAGGAGGAAGGCGACAGGGGGGGTAGCGGTGGCGGGCTGGGCTGCACAGGAGCTGGGCCGGCTGGGCTGAGAGGTGAGCGCCAGGTAAGTCCAGGTGGGTTCTCTCTCTCTTTTCTTATTTCTGTTCTTTTTTTTTGTATTTTGTTCTGTGTTGTTTTAGTTTAGTAAAATACTAAACCATTTTATAAAATCCTGAAAATAGTTATGTGGCTAGAACTAAAATATACCAAACCACATAAAATGTTCCGGTAGTATTGGACATATATTATTTATATGTCAAATATATATCCAATGCCAATAGTTATTTATTTAATTCAAAGGCCCAAAATAATTAACTCTGAGATACCAAAAATATTGTTTTGAGTTTTACCTCTTTGCAATATTTTCAGAGACTAAGAGGAACATTTTCTTGGACTTCTTTGAGAAGATTTTAATGTTGATCATTTTTAGAAGGTTTCTGAGGCTTTGAAAATCCCTCAATTCAAATTTCATTTGAATTAAAACATGATGCTCACATGAGGCCTAGCCTAGTTCATAACAGGACCAGGGATGTGACATCCCTATAACCCTAGCATCATCGAACCTTAAGTGTGTAGACCCTACAGGTTCGGGAACCATGCAGACATGACCGAGACAACTCTCCGGCCAATAACCAACAGCGGGATCTAGATACCCATGTTGGCTCCCACATGTTCCATGATGATCTCATCGGATGAACCACGATGTCAAGGATTCAATCAATCCCGTATACAATTCCCTTTGTCTACTGGTATAGTACTTTCCCAAGATTCGATCGTCGGTATGCCGATACCTTGTTCAATCTCGTTACCGGCAAGTCTCTTTACGCGTTTCGTAACACATTATCCTGCGATCAACTCCTTGATCACATTGTGCACATTATGATGATGTCCTACCGAGTGGGCCCACAGATACCTCTCCGTCACACGGAGTGACAAATCCCAGTCTCGATTCGTGCCAACCCAACAGACACTTTCGGAGATACCCATAGTGCACGTTTATAGCCACCCAGTTACCTTGTGATGTTTGGTACACCCAAAGCATTCCTACGGCATCCGGGAGTTGCACAATCTCATGGGCTAAGGAAAAGATACTTGACATTTATAAAAGCTTTAGCATACGAACTACACGATATTGTGCTAGGCTTAGGATTGGGTCTTGTCCATCACATCATTCTCCTAATTATGTGATCCCGTTATCAATGACATCCAATGTCCACAGTCAGGAAACCATGACCATCTGTTGATCAACGAGCTAGTCAACTAGAGGCTCACTAGGGACATGTTGTGGTCTATGTATTCACACATGTATTGCGGTTTCCGGTCAATACAATTATAGCATGAATAATAGACAATTATCATGAACAAGGAAATACAATAATAACTATTTTATTAATGCCTCTAGGGCTTATTTCCAACAGTCTCCCACCTGCAGTAGAGTCAATAATCTAGTTCACATCACTATGTGATTGTAATGAATCAACACCCATGGGGTTTGATCATATCTCGCTTGTGAGAGAGGTTATTAGTTAACGGATCTGAACCTTTCAGATCCATGTGTGCTTTGAAAATCTCTATGTCATCTCCTAGATGCAGCTACCACGCTCTATTTGGAGCTATTCCAAATAACTGTTCTACTATACGAATCCGGTTTACTACTCAGAATAATTCAGATTAGTGTCAAAGTTTGCATCGGCGTAACCCTTTATGATGAACTCTTTTACCACCTCCATAATCCTTAAAATTCCTTAGTCCACTAGTTACTAAGGATAAGTTTGACCGTTGTCCTGTGATCCATTCCTGGATCACTCTTGTACCCCTTAACTGACTCATGGCAAGGCACACTTCAGGTGCGGTACACAGCATAGCATACTATAGAGCCTATGTCTAAAGCGTAGGGGACGACCTTCGTCCTTTCTCTCTCTTCTTCCGTGGTCATGTGTTGAGTCTTACTCAATATTCACACCTTATAACACAGCCTAGAACTCCTTCTTTGCTGATCTATTTTGAACTCCTTCAAAATCTTGTCACGGTATGTATTCATTTGAAAGTACTATTAAGCGTTTTGATCTATCCTTATAGATCTTGATGCTCAAAGTTCAAGTAGCTTAATCCAGGTTTTCCATTGAAAAACACTTTTCAGATAACCCTATATGCTTTCTAGAAATTCTGCATCATTTGTGATCAACAATATGTCAACAACATATACTCATCAGAAATTCTATAGTGCTCCCACTCACTTCTTTGGAAATACAAGTTTCTCATAAACTTTGTATAAACCCAAAATCTTTGATCATCTCATCAAAGCGTATATTCCAACTCCGAGATGCTTACTCCAGTCCTTAGAAGGATTGCTGGAGCTTTGCATACTTGTTAGCATCTTTCAGGATTGACAAAACCTTCTGGTTGTATCACATACAACCTTTCCTCAAGAATATCGTCGAGGAAACAATGTTTTGACATCCTATCTACAAGATATCGTAAATCATGCAGTAATTGCTAATATAATTCCAACAGACTCTTAGCATCGCTACGAGTGAGAAAGTCTCATCGTAGTCAACTCCTTGAACTTGTCAGAAAACATCTTAACGACAAGTCGAGCTTTCTTAGTGGTGATACTTACCATCATTGTCCGTCTTCCTTTTAAAATCCATCTGTACCCAAAAGCCTTTACGACCATCAAGTAGTTCTTCCAAAGTCTACACTTAGTTTTCATACATGGATCCTCTCTCGGATTTTATTGCCTCAAGCCATTTGTCAGAATCCGGGCCCACCATCGCAACATGACCTCCAAGACAGGATTACGTACCACTATGGAGTAGTACATATGTTTGTCGACCTACGAGTTTCGGTAGTGACTTGATCCGAAGTTTCATGATCACTATCATCAGCTTCCACTTCAATTGGTGTAGGTGCCACAGGAACAACTTCCTGTGCCCTTCTACACACTAGTTGAAGCGATGGTTCAGTAAGCTCATCAAGTCTCCACCATCCTCCCACTCAATTCTTTCGAGAGAAACTTTTCCTCGAGAAAGGACCCAATTCTAGAAACAATCCCTTTTGCTTCCGGATCTGAGACAGGAAGTATCCCCAACTATTTTGGGTGTCCTATGAAGATGTATTTATCCGCTTTGGGTTCGAGCTTATCAGGATGAAACTTTTTCACATAAGAGTCGCAGCCCCAAACTTTCAAGAAACGACAGCTTAGGTTTCTCCAGACCATAGTTCACACGGTGTCATCTCAACGGAATTACGTGGTGCCCTATTTAAAGTGAATGCGGTTGTCTCTAATGCCTAACCCATGAACGATAGTGGTAATTCGATAAGGCCCCATATCCAATAGGGTGCATCTATGATGTTCGGACACACCATCACACTATGGTGTTCCAGGCGGTGTTAGTTGTGAAACAATTTCCACAATGTCCCATTGTGTACCAAACTCGCAACTCGGATATCCATCTCTATGATCATATCATAGACATTTTATCCTTTTGTTGCGACGATCTTCAACTTCACTCTGAAATTACTTGAACTATTCAATAATTCAGACTTGTGTTTCACCAAGTAAATATACTCAGTATCTACTTAAATCATCTGTGAAGTAAGAACATAACGATATCCACTGCGTGCCCCGGCATTTATTGGACTACACACATCAAAATGTGTTACTTCCAATAAGTTGCTTTCTTGTTCCATTTTACTGAAAACGCGGCTTTCAGTCATCTTGCCCATGTGGTATGATTTGCATGTCTCAAGTGATTCAAAATCAAGTGAGTCCAAACGATCCATCTACATGGAGTTTCTTCATGCGTACATACTAATAGACATGGTTCGCATGTCTCAAACTTTTCAAAAAACGAGTGAGTCCAAAGATCCATCAACATGGAGCTTCTTCATGCGTTTTATACCAATATGACTTACATGGCAGTGTCGCAAGTAGGTGGTACTTATCATTACTATCTTATATCTTTTGGCATGAAAATGTGTATCACTACGATCGAGATTCAATAAACTATTCATTTTGGGTGCTAGACCATTGAAGGTGTTATAGTCAAATAAACAGAGTAACCATTATTCTCCTTAAATGAATAACCGTATTGCGATAGACATAATCCAATCATGTCTATGCTCAACGCAAACACTAAATAACAATTATTTAGGTTTAACACCAATCTCGATGGTACAGGGAGTATGCAATGCTTGATCACATCAACCTTGGAAACACTTCCAACACATCGTCATCTCACCTTTAGCTAGTCTCCGTTTATTCCGTAGCCTTTTACTTCGAGTTACTAACACTTAGCAATCGAACCGGTATCTCAATACCTTGGTGCTACTAGGAGTACTAGTAAAGTACACATTTGATTCAATGTATATCCAATATACTTCTGTCAACCTTGCCTGCCTTCTCATCTACCAAGTATCTAGGGTAGTTCTGCTTCAGTGTCTGTTCCCTCATTACAGAAGCACTTAGTCTCGGGTTTGGGTTCAACCCTGGGTTTCTTCACTGGAGCAGCAACTGATTTTCCGTTTCATGAAGTACCCCTTCTTGCCCTTGCCCTTCTTGAAACTAGTGGTTTCACTAACCATCAACAATTGATGCTCATTCTTGATTTCTACATTCGCGGTGTCGCACATTGCGAATAGCTCAAGGATCATCATATCTATCCCTGTTATGTTATAGTTCATCATGAAGCTCTAGTAGCTTGGTGGCAATGTCTTTGGAGAAACATCACTATCTCATCTGGAAGATTAACTCCCACTCGATTCAAGTGATTGTTGTACCCAGACAATCTGAGTACAAGCTCAACGATTGAGATCTTCTCCCTTAGTTTGTGGGCTAGAAAACTCGTCGGAGGTCTCATACCTCTTGACGTGGGCACGAGCCTGAAATCCCAATTTCATCTCTTGGAACATCTCATATGTTCTGCGACATTTCAAAAATGTCTTTGGTGCCTCAATTCTAAACCATTTAACATTACCGAACTATCATGTAGTCATCAAAACGTGTATGTCAGATGTTCACAACATCCACAGACCACGTTCGAGGTTCAGCACATCGAGCGGTGCATTAAGGACATAAGCCTTCTACTGTCCGCATAATTGCTACTGTCAAGTTTCAACTATATTTTCTCTAGGAACATATCTAAAACAGTAGAACTAAAGCGCGAGCTACGACATAATTTGCAAAAAGTTTTTGACTATGTTCAGGATAATTAAGTTCATCTAATGAACTCCCACTCAGATAGACATCCCTCTTAGTCATCTAAGTGATTACATGATCCGAGTCAACTAGGCCGTGTCCGATCATCACATGAGACGGACTAGTCATCATCGGTGAACATCTTCATGTTGATCGTATCCACCATACGACTCATGCTCAACCTTTTGGTCTCTTGTGTTTCGAGGCCATGTCTGCATATGCTAGGCTCATCAAGTTAACCTAAGTGTTTCGCGTGTGTAAATATGGCTTACACCCATTGTATGTGAACGTTAGAATCTATCACACCCGATCATCACGTGGTGCTTCGAAACGATGAACTTTCGCAACGGTGGACAGTTAGGGGGAACACTTATTTACTACCGTCGTTCTAAGCAAATAAGATGCATAAACATGATAAACATCACATGCAATCAAAAAGTGACATGATATGGCCAATATCATTTTGCTCCTTTTGATCTCCATCTTCGGGGCTCCACGATCATCATTGTCACCGGCATGACACCATGATCTCCATCATCGTGTATCCATGAAGTTGTCTCGCCAACTATTACTTCTACTACTATGGCTACCGGTTAGCAATAAAGTGAAGTAATTACATGGTGTTGTTCAATGACACGCAGGTCATACAATAAAATTAGACAACTCCTATGGCTCCTGCCGGTTGTCATACTCATCGACATGCCAGTCGTGATTCCTATTACAAGAACATGATCAATCTCATACATCACATATCATTCATCGCATTCTTTTGGCCATATCACATCACATAGCATACCATGCAAAAACAAGTTAGACGTCCTCTAATTGTTGTTTGCATGTTTATGTGGCTGCTATGGGTTTCTAGCAAGAACGTTTCTTACCTACGCAAAAGCCACAACGTGATATGCCCATTGCTATTTACCCTTCATAAGGACTGAGGGAGTCCCAGACTAGGGGGTGTCCGGATAGCCGAACTACCATCATCGGCCGGATCCAAGACTATGAAGATACAAGATTGAAGACTTCGTCCCGTGTCCGGATGGGACTTTCCTTGGCGTGGAAGGCAAGCTTGGCGATACGGATATGTAGATCTCCTACCATTGTAACCGACTCTGTGTAACCCTAGCCCTCTCCGATGTCTATATAAACCGGATGGCTTTAGTCCATAGGACGAACAACAATCATACCATAGGCTAGCTTCTAGGGTTTATCCTCCTTGATCTCGTGGTAGATCTACTCTTGAAACCCGCATCATCAATATTAATCAAGCAGGACGTAGGGTTTTACCTCCATCAAGAGAGCCCGAACCTGGGTAAAAACATCGTGTCCCTCGTCTCCTATTACCATCCGCCTAGACGCACAGTTCGGGACCCCCTACCCGAGATCCGCCGGTTTTGACACCGACATTGGTGCTTTCATTGAGATTTCCTCTGTGTCGTCACCGATAGGCTCGATGGCTTCTTCGCTCATCAACGACGATGCGGTCCAGGGTGAGACCTTCCTCTCCGGACAGATCTTCGTATTCGGCGGCTTCGCACTGCGGGCCAATTCGCTTGGCCAGCTGGAGCAGATCGAAGGCTACGCCCCTGGCCGTCAGGTCAGATTTGGAAGTTTGAACTTCACGACTGACATCCGTGGGGACTTGATCCTCGACGGATTCGAGCCATAGCCGAGCGTGCCGTACTGTCACGATGGGCATGATTTAGCTCTACAGCCGGACAGTACCCTGGAGGCCGCACTCGAACCCGCTCCGACCTTCGACTCAGAGCCGGCTACGCAGACCAAGGATGGATGGCTAGACACCGCCTCGGGGGCTGCAACCTCTACGACGATAGAGCCGAACACTGATCTTGTCCCCCATGAAGCTCGTGACTCCGAGGTGCCGGACTCCGGACCTCCCGCTCCCCCTCCAGTCGAATCCGATTGGGCGCCGATCATGGAGTTCACCGCAGCGGACATATTTCAACACTCAACTTTTGGCGACATCTTGAGTTTGCTAAAGTACCTCTCGTTATCAGGAGAGGCTTGGCCGGACTGCGGCCAGGACGGTTGGGATGCGGACGACGAAGAAATTCAGAGCCCACCCACCACCCACTTGGTAGCCATTGTCGACGATCTAACCGACATGCTAGATTACGACTCTGAGGACATCGACGGTATGGAGGACGATGCCGGAGACGACCAAGAACCAGCGCCCACCGGGCACTGGAAAGCCACCTCTTCATACGACATATACATGGTGGATATCCCAAAGGATGGGAACGGCGAAGGAATAGCGGAGGATGACCCCTCCAAGAAACAGCCCAAGCGCCGGCGTCAGCGGCGCCGCTCTAAATCTTTCCATAGCAAGAATGAGGATTCCGGCACCAGAGACAATAATACACAGGATAGCGCCAAAGACAACCCACTCCAGCAAGATCCAGCACAGGAGGAGGGGGACGCCAGCCCTCATGAGAGAGTGGTCGAAGAAGAGGTAGAGGACTATATGTCTCCCTCTGGAGATGAGGCAAGCCTCGACGACGACGAATTCGTCGTGCCTGAGGATCCCGTCGAACAGGAGCATTTCAAACACAGGCTTATGGCCACGGCAAACATCCTCAAGAAAAAGCAGCAGCAGCTTAGAGCTGATCAAAATCTGCTAGCCGACAGATGGACCGAAGTCCTCGCGGCCGAAGAGCATGAACTCGAACGCCCCTCCAAAAGCTACCCCAAACGTAAGCTGCTCCCCCGATTAGAGGTGGAGGCATACGATCCCGCTTCACCAGGAGACAATACGGCTGATCGACCACCCCGTGGTCACGACAGAGAGGCCTCAAGGCCCTTCACTAGACCCGTACCCCGGCATCGCTCGAAAAGCACAAGGCCACAGGGGAACTCTCCGGACCTGCGAGACATATTGGAGGATAAGGCAAGACAATCAAGATCGATCTATGGATCACGTGGGTGCCCCACGATACGTGACGATCACCGTCACCCCGGACACAGTAAGTCCAGCCGGGCCGAACACAACAGACAAAACTCTTTTGAGCTCCGTCGCGATATCGCCCAGTACAGAGGCGCCGCACACCCACTGTGCTTCACAGATGAGGTAATGGATAATCAAATCCCAGAAGGGTTTAAACCCGTCAATATTAAATCTTATGATGGCACAACAGACCCCGCGGTCTGGATCGAGGACTATCTCCTCCACATCCACATGGCCCGCGGAGACGATCTCCACGCCATCAAATATCTCCCACTCAAACTTAAAGGACCAGCCCGGCACTGGCTTAATAGCTTGCCAGCAGAGTCAATCGGGAGTTGGGAGGACCTGGATGCCGCATTCCTCGATAACTTCCAAGGCACGTACGCGCGACCACCAGATGCAGATGACCTAAGCCACATAATTCAGCAGCCAGACGAATCAGCCAGACAATTCTGGACACGGTTCTTAACCAAGAAAAACCAAATCGTCGACTGTCCGGATGCCGAGGCCCTCGCGGCCTTCAAGCGACGAGTGGCTTGCCCGGCACCTGGGACAATAAAAGCCGAAATCCATGGCAGCCTTTACATCACTCATGACCCGCTTCTGTGCGGGTGAGGACAGCTGGCTAGCACGCAGCAACAACCTCAACAAAAATTCTGGCAGTCCAGATATCAAGGACAGTAGTGGCAGGTCACGTCGCAACAAAAACAAACGCCGCATTAACGGTGATAACAGTTAGGATACGGCAGTCAATGCCGGATTCAGAGGCTCTAAACCCGGTCAACGGAAAAAGCCATTCAAAAGAACAACTCAGGGTCCGTCCAATTTGGACCGAATTCTCGACCGCTTGTGCCAGATACATGGCACCCCTGAAAAGCCAGCTAACCACACTAATAGGGACTGTTGGGTGTTCAAGCAGGCAGGCAAGTTAATTGCCGA
Organism: Triticum dicoccoides; assembly: GCF_002162155.2. NCBI lineage: Eukaryota > Viridiplantae > Streptophyta > Magnoliopsida > Poales > Poaceae > Triticum > Triticum dicoccoides. Next base: position 121,059,597 of record NC_041391.1, on the reverse strand, counting down.
AAACAGCGACAAGGGGCTACATAGCGACGACGAGGAAGAGACCCGACCGCCGAACAATAGAGGACAGAAGGGTTTCCCCCCACAGGTGCTGACAGTGAACATGATATATGCCACGCACATACCCAAAAGGGAGCGGAAGCGTGCACTCAGGGATGTATACGCGATGGAGCCAGTTGCCCCGAAGTTCAATCCATGGTCCTCTTGCCCGATCACCTTTAACCGAAGGGACCACCCCACCAGCATTCACCATGGTGGGTTCGCCGCATTGGTTCTAGACCCAATCGTCGATGGATTTCATCTCACCAGAGTCCTGATGGACGGCGGCAGCAGCCTAAACCTGCTTTATTAGGACACGGTGCGCAAAATGGGCATAGACCCCTCAAGGATTAAACCTACCAAGACGACCTTCAAAGGCGTCATACCAGGTGTAGAAGCCAATTGTACAGGCTCAGTTACACTGGAAGTGGTCTTCGGATCCCCGGATAACTTCCAAAGCGAGGAGTTAATCTTCGACATAGTCCCGTTCCACAGCGGCTATCATGCCTTGCTCGGACGTACCTCGTTCGCAAAGTTCAACGCGGTGCCGCACTACGCATACCTCAAGCTCAAGATGCCAGGCCCTAGAGGAGTCATCAAGGTCAACGGAAACACTGAACGCTCCCTCCGAACGGAGGAACATACAGCGGCTCTCGTGGCAGAAGTACAAAGCAGGCTTTTAAGGCAATTCTCGAGTCCGGCCGCCAAGCGGCCGGACACAGCTAAGCATGCCCGGAGTAACCTACAACACGACCACCTGGCATGTTCCGAGCATGCGTAGCAGTGCGGCCCCAACCCCAACCCCTGTAAAACATTAAGACAGACCCTTCGCATACTCCATTATGCTCTGAAGATACCATGGGCATGGGGCAAGGGGCTCGACCATGATAAGCCCAGACTGCGGCTCAACCACACCACGGGCTCTTAAGTGTGTCGTTTCTTTTTCTTTTCCTTTTATTTTTTACCTACAGGACTCCGTTCGTCAGAGGCCCTATCCGGCAGCAGACATGCCGAACCCACGATGCAACAGCCAGGGAAGGAGAAAGGCTACAATGAAAATCCAGGTGGTCTCCATCATGAGCATTAAATCTGTTTTATGCATTATGCCGTAGCCTACCCCTGGAGGGGGACAAGTTAAACAGTCCCATCAATTGCTTACCGCACCACTTGTATCGTCCTGCACTTACAGCAGTTTTTATTGAATAAAGCAATGCAACACATTTTTGCTTCTAATTGCATTTCTTTCTTACACATATGGTCATCTATGACATGTTGCATCCATAGGTTTTGGTACGGCTAAATACACCAGGGGCTTATGTTTCCCGCGTTATGGTGTGATAAGTCCAAACACTTTCACAAGTGCGGCACCCCGAACTTATAGCATTATATGCATCGGCTCCGAATCATGTTCTTGGGTCAATAGTTGGGTTTGCCCGGCTCCCATGTTTTGGTACCTTACGTTCCGTTTTATCGGCTAAGGTAGCACTGGGAGAACCACTGCGATTGCGCCCCAGTTGAGCTGGGTTAACGCCTCAGTGGAGAAAGCTAAAACTGACCGTCATGATGAGGCAAGAGCTGGTCGCTGTTCGAGAGGTTCTTTGCGAGTCCCTAAAGACTTATGCCGCTTCGAGCGAGGAGCCGGATTCTGTCCGGCCAAGGCGTGGATAGAGCCCCAAATTCGGCCTTCCGAAAACTAGGGGCTTCGCCGAAATTTAAAATTATAGAATTCTATGGCTAAGTGAGAGTGTTCAAGCATTATAAGTCCGGTTGCCTTGTTCGTTGTGTTGAGCGCCTCCCTCGATGGACCCAAATATGGGAACAAGAGTGCCCAAATTTATCCGGAACACCCCAGCACTCGTGGCATGGGGGCTGAAGCCGACGACTTGCCATCTCTCAGATTTGATAAACAGTCGCACAGAAGGTAATATTTTAAATTAACAAGTGTTGCTTCGCGCATATGAACTTAGTTTTCAGCGCACAGGATAACAAAACGCGAGTCTACTCAAAAACTTCTTCTTTGGAGCACTCACCCGCAATAATGCGGGCGCCCTTCAGCACACTCCTATAATACATCTCGGGCGTGCGATGCTCCTTGCCCTCTGGTGGGGGGTCCGTCACAAGCTTCTGGGAATCCATCTTGCCCCAGTGCACCTTTGCACGGGCAAGGGCCCGACGCGCACCCTTGATACAGGCGGAGTGCTTGATAACTTCAACCCACGGGCACGCGTCCACCAGCCGCCGCACCAGGCGGAAGTAGCTCCCAGGCATAGCCTCCTTCTGCCACAGCCGAACTATGAGGCCCTTCATGGCCTGTTCGGCCGCCTTGTGGAGCTTGACCAGCTGCTTCAGCTGGTCGCTAAGGGGCACCGGATGTCCGGCCTCAGCATACTGAGACCAAAAGACCTTCTCCATTGAGCTCCCCTCCTCGGCCCAGTAGAATGCGGCAGCATCGGACACGCTGCGGGGAAGATCTGCGAACGCTCCTGGAGAGCTCCGACGGGTAAGCGACAGGTAATTAACACTCACATGCTTACTTTGCATGAAAAATGCCTTACCCGCTGCTATTTTCTTCACCGCCTCTATCTCCTGGAGGGCCTTGTAGGCTTCGGCCTTAGCGGCTTTGGCACTCTCAAGAGTCGTTGCAAGCTCAGACTCTCGAGTCTTCGAGTCACGCTCCAGGCTCTCGTGTTTCTTCACGAGATCCTGGAGCTCTTGTTGTACCTCCGCCACCCGCGCCTCCTGTTTCTCTTGCTCGGTGCGCTCCGCAGCTGCATTGCATTCGGCCGCGGCCATCGCTTCCTTCAGGGTCGCCACCTCGTTAGTGGCCCCTGCAATACCCCAGTTATCCTTGTCATTTTTCTTGCAACCAAATCCTTTTCTGTAAGGTACAATTTTCATAAGGTATTGCTCACCTTCTTTTTCCTCGAGCTGCTTCTTGGCATGGCCGAGCTCATTCTCGGACCGCTCGAGGTTTTCCTTCAAAGTATTGACCTCCGCAGTCAGTGCGACAGAGGTCTGCAGCACAGCCTGCAATCCCATATTGACATATTTTCATGACTCATGCGTTTATCTTTCTAAAGATCCTCAGTCCGGCTTTTCTTTCCGAACACCAAACCGAGCATCAGGGGCTACTGTCTATGCGGTACCATTTTACATATATTGAAATTCTTACCTCAAAGCCTGTTAGAAGGCTGCTGCAGGCTTCAGTCAGCCCGCTCTTGGCGAGCTGAACCTTCTGAATCACCGCACTCATAACAGTGCGGTGTTCCTCTTCGATGGAGGCACCGTTGAGCGCCTCCAGCAAATTATCCGGCACCTCTGGTTGGACGGAGGCAGCCGGCGTCGCGGTCTTGCCCTTCTTACGAAGGGGTCGCCCGCCGGACTCCGGAGCCACTATGGGTTCCGGGGCTGAGTCTGGTGCAAAGTCCGGGAGTTTGTCCTGCGACACCACCGGGGCCCTCTCCTCCTGGTGGGTCCTTCCTGGGATCCCACCTCGGCATTGTCCGCATCACGGGGGGTGGAGGTAGTCGGAAGAGAATCCATATCCGACGCCCCTAAGGACCCGCTCGACGAAGTGGGGAGATCATCCTTAGGCGGACTGCAGGGTTGTATGCGGCATTAGAAAGACATAACGTGGCAGAAAATGAAAACCTTGAAGTTATTCGGGAGTCCGGGTACTTACGATCTCGCCAGAGGCTTGGCCCTTGGAGGCCAGTCCTTGTCGCCGTCACTGGCGTTGGCGGAACAGTCCGGGGGAAGAGATTTTCCCCTCTTGGACCCTTCGGCCTTCCTTGTTGGGGAGGCCTTCCTTTTCTTCCCTCCCCCCGCTGGGGGAGAGGCTTTCTTCTTCTCCTCCTCGCCCTGGTGGGAGGAGTCGGCCTCGGATTCATCGTCCGATAGTACCTGAAAAAGGGAACTCTTTCGAGTCCCTGTGGCCTTCTTCTTGGCCTTCTTCTCCGGCACCACGTGGGGTGCCGGAGCCAGCAGCCCCGTTAGGCGGGTGTCAGCTGGGTCCTCTGGCAATGGGGCCGGACAGATAGCCTGTGCGGCCTTCTTCCGCCAGTCCTGTCAAAGGAAAGGGAGTTTAGATCCCGCATAGAGTCAAACTATGAATAACAAGCACCCCGTAAAGGACAATATCACTTACCTCGTCGGCTGGACGCTGCGAGCTAAATCCGCGATCTTCGGTAGCGGATGCAGGAGCCTCGGCGCCCTTGAACAGCACCTTCCAGACCTCTCCGTACGTAATGTCGAAGAGCCCATTCAAAGTCTGGTGCTGCGCCGGATCAAACTCCCACATATTGAAGCCCCGTCGTTGGCACGGGAGAATCTGGCGGATGAGCATGACCTGGACTACGTTGACAAGCTTGAGCTTCTTGCCCACCAGCTTTTGGACACAGGCTTGGAGTCCGGTCAGCTCCTCCGAATCGCCCAAATCCGGCCGCTATCTTTCCAGGAGGTGAGCCGTGTGGGGATGCCGGATCTGAATTCGGGAGCCGCTGCCCATTCAGGATCACGTGGCTCAGTGATGTAGAACCACCCCGATTGCCACCCCTTGATGGTTTCCACAAAGGTGCCCTCCAGCCACGTAACGTGGGACATCCTGCCCACCATGGCGCCTCCGCACTCCGCTTGGCTGCCCTTCACAACCTTCAACTTGACACTGAAGGTCTTGAGCCACTAGCCAAAGTGGGGCTGGATGCAGAGGAAGGCCTCGCACACGATGATAAATGCCGAGATGTTGAGAATAAAATTCAGGGCCAGATCATGGAAATCTAGGCCATAGTAGAACATGAGCCCACGGACAAAGGGATGATGTGGGAAGCCCAGTCCGCGGAGGAAATGGGGAAGGAATACTACCCTCTCATGGGGCCTGGGGGTGGGGATGAGCTCTCCCTCGTCGGGGGGCCGATGCACAATGTCGCTGGACAAGTATCTGGCGCTGCGCAGCTTCTGGATATGCCCCTCCGTGACGGAGGAGGCCATCCATTTGCCTCCCGTTCTGGACATATTTGGAGAAGGTTGAGGTGAGATGTGCGGGCTTGGGCGCTAGAGCTCGAGTTCACAGAGATGGATAAGCCAAGGAGGAAGAAGGCACGGGTAAAAAGGTTGGATCTTTATCCCCTTATATGGGCGGACAGAAACACGCGTCCCCACCGGCCTGGTAAAACTCGCTTATCTCAAAAGCGTCACAATCAATGGCGCGGTTGGGTTACCCACGTCTGTATTGATGGGAATCCCGGAATAAGGGGAACACGATCTCTGCTTTGACAAACGTGCCAAGGAAACCGCCTCGCTAAACGCGTTGAGGTGGAACAATAGAAACAATTCGAGTAAAGGCTTGGAAGTGGTGTGACGTTACGCCATAGAATACGTCAGCAGATTGATCTTGTGTAATATTATTCTCTCTACGGTGGTATGTGGAATTTATTTTTGCAGAGCCGGACACTATCCTGGTGTTCACAATCTTCTATAAATTATTCGGAGGAGGAACCCGTCTTGCAATACCGAAGACAATATGCACGCCGGACTCATCGTCATTGAAGCCTGGTTCAGGGGCTACTGAGGGAGTCCCGGACTAGGGGGTGTCCGGATAGTCGAACTACCATCATTGGCCAGACTCCAAGACTATGAAGATACAAGATTGAAGACTTCGTCCCGTGTCCGAATGGGACTTTCCTTGGCGTGGAAGGCAAGCTTGGCGATACGGATATGTAGATCTCCTACCATTGTAACCGACTCTGTGTAACCCTAGCCCTCTCCGGTGTCTATATAAACCGGATGGCTTTAGTCCATAGGACGAACAACAATCATACCATAGGCTAGCTTCTAGGGTTTAGCCTCCTTGATCTCGTGGTAGATCTACTCTTGTAACCCACATCATCAATATTAATCAAACAGGATGTAGGGTGTTACCTCCATCAAGAGGGCCCGAACCTGGGTAAAAATGTCATGTCCCTCGTCTCCTGTTACCATCCGCCTAGACGCACAGTTTGGGACCCCCTACCCGAGATCCGCCGGTTTTGACACCGGCAAGGACCCTTTTCATCGAATCCGATCCGACTAAAGTGGGAGAGACTGGCACCCGCTAGCCACCTTATGCAACAAGTGCATGTCAGTCGGTGGAACCTGTCTCACGTAAGTGTACGTGTAAGGTCGGTCCGGGCCGCTTCATCCCACAATACCGTCGAAACAAGATTGGACTAGTAACGGTAAGCATATTGAACAAAATCAATTCCCACAACTACTTTGTGTTCTACTCGTGCAAAGAATCTACGCAATAGACCTAGCTCTGATACCACTTGTAAGTGCATCTAGTGCCCCTTAGTGATTTTGGTGTATTGAAGACTTATAGCTTAAGGGACTAATGTATTTGTGAGTGTACACAGGTCTATAAGTGTCAGGACCCCGACTCGATGCCACATCGATCTAGCATGTAACACATCATATCACTTTGCGGCCTCATGCGCGGTATTCCCACGGGTGTCGCCTTACCTGTGCTCGGGACCGTTTGCGCCTTTTGGCACACGTATATGATAGTGTCGCTAGCATCCATATGGTAAGGAGCCCGGGCTGACATGGCTAGTCGTGAACCCAAAGTGGCACAAACTTACAGGGACAGGCATCCATGACCCAGCATCGAATGTGTCGGTCATCAACGAGTGAATCAGGGCTGTAGCACTGGGCTAGCAGGACTCCGGTAAACCGGGCTGTAGCGGGCTAACAGGACTCTGGTATCCATCGCGTGACATTTCCCCGAAGGGACAGACACAGGAACGAAGAAGGACACATGCCGGCCAGCCAAAGTTTCCCGGAGCAGTAGCAAGCTACCAAGGCTCAGCGGAAGCACTAGGAGACATTTCCCGGTAAGAGAGGCTACTAAGGATAAACAACTAGATAGTTAGATCCCACACATACCAAGCATTTCAGTCATACACACAATATGCTCGATATGTGCAAATACAACAAGGCATCACAACATGACTCTACGACACAAGTACTTTATTTAAAGGCTCAGAGAGCCATACATAGCATACACACAAGTACGGGTCACATGACCCACATTCAAGTCATACAAGCATACAAGCCAACAGCGGAAGTAACTTGTCTGAGTACAGACAACTAGTAAAATAAAAGAGGCTTGGGGAAGCCTGGCTATACTACATGGTCCTTCACAAGCTCAGGATCACCACCTGGGCCTCAGTCTACTCATCGATGTCAACGTCTACGAAGAACCCATCAGAAGGGGTTGCAGCGTCTTTTGAAAAATGTAATTAAAGCAACATGAGTACAAAGGTACTCAGCAAGACTTACATCAGATCCTACATACATGCACATTATCAAGAGGGGTTGGTGGGGTTATTGCAGCAAGCCAGCTTTGACTCTTGGCTAAGCTATCCTACGAGACACCAACTTGAAATGGTTTTGCGCACACGAGTCCACTACACACCAACTCAATACACCACCGAGGATCCACCTCCGTCATCCTACGGAAGAGCCATCCTCGGCACTCACGCTTATCTTGAGGATTTTAGTAGTATCCATTTACTTGTCTATGAACTATATAGGCAACCAAGTAGTCCTTACCGCGGACGCGGCTATTCGAATAGATGATGTTAACCCTACAGGGGTGTACTTCTTCATACATGTTTCCACCACTTAGCGTTTGCACACGACATGTGCTCGGCAGACTTCAAGTGAAAGCCGACGTGTGTGTAGACCACGACCTACCTAAACACCTAAGTCTCTAGTCCAGGTTTATCGCCTATCTAGGTTCCATCCGCAGGGAGTCCGGCCGAGGTTTCCATATACGGCCCCGAATGATGTGTACAGGGTTCTCGAGATACCTAACAGGTATCCGGTACACCATGCCATGTACCTACCGCATCATAGCCCACCCCGCAGGTCAGCGCTGTCCACGGCCTCCAGTAAGCTACAAACACCAGAAACTACTTGCAACTCCTGGATAGAGGACTAGGGTGAATAAGAAGTCGAGCGGGGTCATATTTCAGGGCCCAATGCATGGTAGTAGCTGAATCTTAAATCACAAATACAGATCTCAGTGCTTAAGGTCGGCTTCAATGAAACAACCCACCATGTACTCCTACATGGCCTCTCATCGATACCTTTACCAAATCGTCTTCAACACATTACGCTCATTACCGGCATGATCATTTCACTCTAGCCCATCACCCAGATGAACCAGACCTGACACGACTCTAAGCATAGCAGGCATAGCAAGGTAGGATCAACACATACATATGGCTCAATCAACTCCTACACATGCTAGTGGGTTTCATCTAGTTACTGTGGCAATGACAGGACATGCAGAGGAAATGGGTTCAACTACCGTAGCACACAGCAGTTTGAAACACATTGTCTTAATGCAGTAAAAGAGAGTAGAAGCGAGAACATGGGATTGTATCGATATGATCAAATGGTTGGTTGCTTGCCTGATGGGTCGATGCACTGATATTGATCTTTGCTAGGCTAATCGTGGTACTCCTCGGGGGCAGAACCTGCCGCAAAGAGCACCGACACACAAACATCACCAAACAATATGCAACAATATGATGCATGCATGAGACATGGCAAAATGAGTGTATTGGGCTAATGCAACTAAGACCAGATGGGTTTGAACCATTTTGAATCAAAGATTCAAGTTTCAAACTCATAAATGGCCCTTTTAAGTGCTTTATCTTGTTCTGCACTAAACATCAGGTTAGCTTGCTTAAACATGCATGAAACCAGTACAGATGGATAGATTGGATTTTTCTGATCATTTTTCATATATAAAACTTTGCATTTGGAGTTACAGATTAATTTCTATGATTTTTTAAAGTTTGTGGTATTTACTGGAATTTCTTGTATAAAATAAATCCAGTAAATAAATTACTGCGTCAGCATTACGTCAGGATGACGTCAGCGGTCAACGGAACAGTCCAGGTCAACCCTGACTAGTGGGTCCCGTGTGTCAATGTAATTAGTTTAACTAAATATTAATTAAAACTAATCCTGATTAGTTAACAGGGCTGGGCCCCACCTGTCATTGACCCAGGGGGGTCAAACTGGGCCCACCCATGGTCAAACGAGGGGTCAGCGGGGTCAACTCGTCGGCGTTTAGCCGCCAGCGAGGCCGAACGCGGCGGCGGGAGTGGATTTGTGCGTTCCGGCGACCAAAAGAGCCGCGGAGGGCATCTACGCGTAGCTGGGAGCAAGCCGCAGCTCTTGGTGGTGTTGGTTGAGCTCTAGGTGGCCGGAAACGGCGCCGGCGACGACTTTGGCAGTCACCGGAGTTCGGGTGATGATGAACCCGAAGCTATGAAGCACGGCGAGGCTCGTGGTGAGGTGCTACGGGTTCCTACTAGTGCGGTGAGTGCGTTGGACATGGTGGTGTGGCCAGTGGGTGGCCGGAGTCACGTCGGCGACGAGCTCCGCGGCGGCGCATGCGGGTGAGCTTCGTGCAGTCGCTATGGGGCTCGAGAGCGAGAAAGGAAAGGGGGGAGAGGTAGCTGGGCTCACGGCGATCTCGAGGAACCAGACGGCACGGTCGGGGACGAGCTGGTGCGGTGCTGACGGTGAAGGGGATCTCCTGTGATGGCGGAGTCGGGCGAGGTCGGTGCAGAGGCCTCGGGGCAAGCGAGCGCTCGGGGCTCAGCTAGCTCGACGAAGAGGAGGGCGGCGGAGCTCCTGGACACGACGGCACGGCGCAAGGACGACGGAGAGCACGACTACGACGACGGTGCGGCTGCGGTGGCGTCGGCCATGGCGTGGGAGAGCGAGGGAGAGAGGTAGGGGTAGAATGGACGTGTCCACGGGGTTCGGGGCGCGACGTGGAGCTCATACCGGTCAGCAGAGAGGCGAGGGGAGGAAGCAGGGCGGCGGGCAGCTGCATGGCGCGCGCTGGTGCCGCCGTCGAGCACCTGCCTACCTGCCTGGCGAAGGCAAGCAGCTCGCTGGAGCGGCTGCTGGGCTGGGCCGGCTAGGTGGGCTGGCTAGTTGGGCTGCCAGTTTAGTACCCTCTCTCTCTCTTTTCTTTATATTTTTTTATTTATTCTGTAACTTTGTGGACTTACTAAAAATACCTAAACAACTCCAAAATTCACCAAACTGCTCATGGCCATTAACTGGAATATATCCAGCATGGAACATTTTAGTTTGGGATTATTTGAGCATTTAAAATAATTTATATAATTTAAATGCCCAAACCCAAATACTTATGATTTAAGTTAAAGACCTTAGGATGACCTAGAAAATTGTGCACCACTTTTGGCAGAGGTTCTGAACCAAGGCAAAAATGATGGACATTTTAGAAGGCATTTCAGGTTCATTGAAAATATTTTTAGTAAACCCTAGTTGGTTTCAGAGGGGGCTGGGGGTTCTGTCATCCCCATTTCAAGTTTCTGTTGAGAAAAATAGACATGATGCAACACTCTAATGCATGAACTAGCTAGGATGTGACAACTCACCCCCACTCAAAAGAATCTCGTCCCGAGATTTAGGTTCCTTTGGAAAGAAGGAGGGGTACTCAAGTCAAAGACGATCCTCCCTTTCCCAAGTTGCTTCCTTCTCAGAATGGTGCGACCATTGAACCTTGAGAAACTTGATATTATGACGTCGAGTGGTACGTTCGGCTTGATCGAGGATATGAACGGGGTACTCTCGGTACGTGAGGTTATCTTGAAGATCAAGCGTTTCGTGGTCCACTCCACGGATAGGATTCGAGAAGCAACGCCTGAGTTGAGAAACGTGGAAGACATCATGGACTCTCGAGAGATGTGAAGGTAGTTCCAACTGGTAGGCAACTTCTCCTCGTTTAGCGAGAATGCGAAAAGGTCCAATGTAGCGAGGAGCCAATTTGCCTTTGATACCGAAATGATGGGTTCCCTTCAGAGGAGTAACCCGGAGGTAAGCCTTCTCGTCAACCTCAAAAGTCATGAAACGATGGGTTCTTCCCTGGGCTATAAATAGCCACCCCCTACAACCACTAGCTGGTTGGCTGCTCTGAGAGAAACTGACACTTGTCAATTGAGAGCAACCAATCCTCCGAGGACTTTGAGTGAAAATCATCAAGTGAGGAAAAACCCCAAACCCAAACACCTACAAACCCAAAGTGATTGAGCATCACTGAAGAGATTGATTCTGCGTGGATCCGACGCTTGTTTCCTTTGAAGACTGTGCTTCTTCCAGACGGTTAGGCGTCATGGTCTAGAACATCCAAGAGGAATTGTGGATTGCCGAGTGACCGAGTCTGTGATGGTTTGGAAGTCGCCTGAAGACTTACCACGAGTGACTGGATGAGGTCTGTGTGACCTTAGTTTAAGGAGAATACGGTGAGGACTTGGTGTCCAGAGTTGCGTGCTCAGTGACTGGGTGTCCGTGACTGTGTGTCCTCGAGTTTAAATACTCAGCCGCTCCAACCAGACGTACAACTGAGACAGCTGTTGGAACTGGTCTACCAAATCATTGTCTTCACCAACCTTACTGGTTCTATTCCCTCAACTCTTTCATTTCGTCATTACTGTGTTGAGTGATTGTTCATATCTGTGTTTGAAGACTTTGGCTGAAGACTTTCTCAATTTCCTCTGTTCAATTTCTTCAGTCTGTTTGTCTTCATCTTGTGTTATCATGTGATTACGCTTTCTGTACTCTGTGCTTGTCTTCATTTCATCATGATGACTATGTCTATATCCTATTATGCTTACTTCTGAGTACTTATTCCGCTGCAAGTAGTTCTTCGCTAAGGAATTTCCTCACCGTCAAATTCCTCAGTGAAGAATTCATAAAAATTGCCTATTCACCCCCCCCCCTCTAGTCGATATAACACACTTTCAATTGGTATCAGAGCAAGGTACTCCCTTGTTCTGTGTGATTTTGGTTTAACCACCTGGAGTTTTAGTTATGTCGACTGTAGGATTGAGGAACGTTTCCTGCCCCATCTTTGACGGTCATGAGTATCCTCGGTGGAAGGCCATGATGAAAAAGCGACTCATGGCTATGGACAGCAAACTGTGGACCATCACCGAGATCGGTCTTACCGATCTATGCAAGATGGCTGAGGCTGATAACATTCGCAAGTATACTCTACTTAACCTCATAGCGAAGGATGTCATCTGCTCAAGTCTGTCCCGAAATCAGTTCAGGAACATCATGCATCTCAATCACGCGAAACTAATCTGGGACCGTCTCTCTGAGGTCTATGATGGACATCTTACTCGTCATGATCCTTGGTTTGAGGATTACAAGGAATCTCTCAAAGAGATGACATTCGAACCAGAATCATCATCGTCCAACCCCTGCCTTATGGCAAACAGTGCTAAGGTAACCGAATGCTACCTATCTGAGTCTAGTGATGATGAATCTGGCGATGAATTTGGACCTAGCTATGTTAAACTTGCTTCCCTTGCCACTAAACAACAAAGAGCTTTGGAAAAAGTTCGATACATGCTAAATAAGAGCGATGATATGTTGGGTGAAGAAATGGATCGGTCAATATCCTTGGCTGAAAGTCTTCAGGGACTCCATTCCAAGTTTGAAGACCTTCAAGGTCATCATAACGCTCTCTTATCCGATCACGAGAAGCTTTCTCTTGAACTTCTTCAAAGAAAGCAAGATCTTGAGAAGCTAAGAGTGAGTTATGAAGATCTTCAGAAGGAGCGTGATTCATTACTTGCTCAACAAATCAGCGCTACTCAAGACGAATTTGTTCCTCCATGCTTAAAGTGCATTGAACGTGAATCTGCCAATTCTTCACCTGCATGTTCAAATGCTTCAACTGTTACAAATTCTTCACCTGCCACTGCTATATCTAATTCCTCATCTGAGGACATTGCTAGTATCACTGACGATGCAGGGTTGAAGGAATTGTACTCGACGGGCATGTACAAAAGCCTCAAAGGGCATCAGATTCTTTGTGATGTGCTCAAAAAGCAGATCCTCAACAGAAACCCTAGGAAAGAGAGTATTGCCTTTGAGAGGAAACTCAATGCTGATGGAACATATTGGAAGCCTGAGCAGTACCCCAAAACCTCATGGGTTGCTGCAAAGGGACCTCCAGTTGATCCGTCTAACTTATCTGGCTTTACATGTGAATCTCCTCATTCTTCTGATGAGTCATTTGACTCCAACTATAAACTGTTCAAAAATCAGAATGGTGAAGTATTTGCTAGATATGTTGGCACTAACTGCAGGAACGGTTCACCTATGAAGAAAATCTGGGTTCCCAAAAGTTATGTTTAAAGTCTTCAGGTGAATGTTCTCATGACACCACCTGTGAAGAATAGGAACCCCAGATCAAATTCTTCATATGGTCCAAATTCTTCATATGGATCCAAGTCCTCATACGAACAAAATTCCTCACGTGGATCAAAGTCTGCATATGATCATCATCGTGCTAACAACTCTGTTTCGCAGGGTAGAGCTAAGGGCTATGAATATGCGCATTATTCTTCAAATCATTATGTTCATAAGTCCTCGAAGAATTTCTCTGCTTATTCATATGCTTACCCTAACCCCTCTTATATGAAGCGAAATGGATTGGCTTCTATGCCACCTTTCTCATATGGCGCTCGCAGAGTGATGAATTCTTTGCCACCCCTTCAGATGTGGGTGGTGAAGAAAAATAACTAATCCCTTATGCAGAGTCAGGTCTCCAGACGTGCTTTAACATCTAAAGAATTTGCTGGGGGCCTGAAAAAAATGCCTGAAAGGATGCAGGAGAATCATGATGAAATGAACTTTCATTTCACACGTCCTCACACTGCTTATCTGTGCTACTGCTTAATGAAATTGAACTGATGAATTTGATGTCATATTCTTCACTAATGAAGTATATGAGTTCGTAAGATGCACTAATTCATCTGCAGGATGATCAACCCAAAGCCAACGAGTGGGTCCTCGATAGTGAATGTACAAATCACATGACTGGTGACAAGAATCTATTGATGGATGCTCCTTTATCACCATCACATCTGAAGCATATCATCTTTGCTGACAAAGGCAAAAGTCAGGTATTGGGTCTAGGTAAGGTTGCGATCTCAAAGGATCGACACATGGACAAAGTCATGCTTGTCGAGTCCTTAGGATACAACCTCATGTCTATCTCAATGCTTTGTGATCTTGATATGGTTGTTGTCTTTGGCAAGTATCGTTGTGTCGTGATCATGGAAGCTGACCATTCCAAAGTCTTCGAAGGCTTTCAGAGAGGAGATATGTATATTGTTGATTTCTCTACAGGACCACAACCAGCCGTGTGCTTACTAGCAAAAGCTTCAGAAGGCTGGCTATGGCATCGACGACTTGGTCACACTGGCATGAGGAATCTGAACACGCTTGCAAATAAGAAGCATGTCATTGGCATTGAGATGTAAAATTCCTCAAGGATCACTTATGCGGAGCTTGTGAAGCTGGAAAGATGACAAAGGCCAAGCATCCAGCGAAGACTATCATGACCACCACTCGACCATTTGAATTGCTTCACATGGATCTCTTTGGTCCTAATCATTATTCTGCTATTTCAAACGATGCATCTCTATATGGCTTTGTTATTGTTGATGACTATTCTCGTTACACATGGGTACACATTGTGACTTACAAACATGAAGTGCAGGAAATCTTGAAACGATTTTCCTCGAGGGCTTCAACCAACTTTGGTGTGAAGATCAAGCACATCAGAACTGACAGTGGGACCAAGTTCAAGAATTCTGGTATTGATGGCTATCTTGATGAACTTGGTATTACTCATGAGTTATCTGCTCCTTATACTCCTTAGCAGAATAGCGTCGTGGAGCGCAAAAACAGAACCCTCGCTGAAATGGCTCGCACTATGCTTGATGAATACAAGACGCCTCGACGTTTCTAGATTGAGGCAATTGATACTGCGTGCCACATCATCAATCGAGTATATCTTCACAAATTCTTCAAGAAGACTGCCTATGAACTCCTCACTGACAAGAAACCCAATGTGAGTTATTTCAAAGTCTTCAGTGCTAAATGTTGGATTAGAGATCCTCATCACAATGCCAAATTTACACCGAAAGCACATGAAGGTTTTATTCTTGGTTATGAAAGGACTCGCACACCTACAGAGTCTTCAACAACATTCTTCACAAGGTTGTTGAAACTGTAGATGTGCGGTTCGATGAAACTAATGGCTCGCAAAGAGAGCACCTACCTTCTGTGATAAATGAACCAGCACCTGAGGATTCTATCAAGTTCAAGGCTACTGAGGATGTCATTCCTAATGAAGAATCTACTAAAGAATTCATTCCAGAACGTGAAGAAAATCGAGCTGATGCACCTGATGAACATGCTGAAGAACATGGTGCTGAAGAAAATGCTGATCAAATTCCTCGATGACAGCCAGCTCATCCTCGCATTGCAAAAGAAGTGCAAGTGGAAAAGATCATCGATGACATTCGTGCACCAGGTCCTCTCACTCGCTCAAAAGCTTCACATTTATCTAACTTCTGTGGGCAATATGCTTTTGTCTCCATCACAGAGCCCACTAAGGTAGATGAAGCATTTCTGGAGCCTCAGTGGATTCAGGCCCTGCAAGAAGAATTACATCCGTTCGAGCTCAACAATGTCTGGGAACTGGTCAAACGTCCAGATCCTCGCAAGCATAATATAATTGGCATAAAGTGGATCTACCGCAACAAGCAAGATGAAAATGGCCTTGTGGTGAGGAATAAGGCACAACTTGTAGCTCAAGGCTACACACAGGTTGAAGGAATTGATTTCGATGAAACTTTTGCACCTGTTGCTAGACTTGAGGCTATTCGCATATTACTTGCTTATGCTAACCATCATAATATCACTTTATGTCAAATGGATGTGAAAAGTGCATTCCTCAATGGTAAGCTTGAGGAAGAAGTATATGTTGCTCAACCCCCAGGTTTTGAAGATCCAAAGAATCCTGACAAAGTCTTCAGACTCAACAAGGCCCTCTATGGCCTCAAGCAGGCCCCTCGGGCGTGGTATGACACTTTGAAGGAATTCTTCGTGAAGAATGGCTTCACACCCGGTTCACTCGACCCTACTCTCTTTACTAAATCTTATGATGGTGAACTGTTTTTGTGCCAAATATATGTTGATGATATTATCTTTGGTTGTACTGACCAATGTTATAGTGATGAATTTGCCTATATGATGAGTGAAGAATATCAAATGTCTATGATGGGAGAGTTGAAATTCTTCTTAGGTCTTCAAATTTGTCAACAGCACAATGGCATATTCATATCTCAGGAGAAATACCTCAAGGATGTTCTGAGGAAATTCGGCATGCAAGATTGCAAAGGCGTCAAAATTCCTATGCCCACTAATGGCCATCTATGCACTGATGAAAATGGTATTGACTTCGATCACAAGGTATACGGCTCCACGATTGGTTCTTTACTGTACTTATGTGCATCTAGGCCAGATATAATGCTTAGTGTTTGCATGTGTGCCCGATTTCAAGCTGCACCGAAGGAATCACACCATAAGGTTGTGAAGCATATTCTTCGATATCTAGCTCACACACCAACACTAGGATTATGGTACCCCAAGGGATCTACTTTTGATCTCATTGGATATTCTGACTCTGACTATGCTGGTGATCATGTGGACCGCAAGTCAACATCTGGTACTTGTCATTTCCTCGGAAGATCTTTGGTCTATTGGTCCTCGAAGAAACAGAACTGCGTATCACTGTCTACTGCAGAAGTTGAGTACATTGATGCTGGTTCTTGCTGTGCTCAACTTCTATGGATGAAGCAAACCCTGAAGGACTATGGCGTCAATGTGAAGAATGTGCCTCTCCTCTGTGACAATGAGAGTGCCATCAAGATTGCTCACAACCCAGTTCAGCACTCGAAGACAAAGCACATTCAGATTCGTCATCATTTTCTTCGTGATCATGTGTTGAAGGGCGACATCTCCATCGAGCACGTGAAGACTGAAGAACAGCTGGCTGATATCTTCACAAAGACCTTGGATGAGAAGAGATTTAGCAAGTTGCGGTGTGAGCTAAATATCCTAGAATCTTCGAATGTTCTTTGAAAAAGGACACTCATCCTAACACTTGTGCAAAATTGATGACTTAGATGTGCAACACATGAAGAAACGTTTTTCTTCAATCAATGAAGAATAACACTCTAAGTGTGAAGAAATTAATGAAGGATTTGATTCTCAGAACCCTACGACAATTGTACGCGGTGCCTAAAATCATCATTCTTATACGGTGGGTCACGCCACCACCAAAGTTGAAAATCTTCATTTTTGAAATTCCTCAATTTTTGAAATTCTTCAGTTTTTCAAATTCTTCAACTTTGCAAAATCTTCACTATTCCCGTCATTTTTCTTCATTTGGTTATATATATATATATATATATATATATATATATATATATATATATATATATATATATATATATGGGTTTATGTCCTCTACAGCATTCACTTATGGCTATTTCTTCAAGTTGCATTTTCTGCTAAGTGAATGTGATCGGACCCTTCCCCCTCTATGCTATACTCAACCCAATCTATTCACAAATTCTTCATGTGCATTCTATTTGAAAATCATTCAAAATCTTCACTGTGTCTTTGTCAGCTGAAGAATTTGCGAACGGAACTTAAAGCTTATCTTATCCAAATTTTCGGTTTTACTGCTCAAACCGTTCCGCATCCCACGATAGATTTATCTATTCACCCACGATCTAAAACGATCTTCACTTCTCAGTACGTGGGGACACATGTCATGCGGATGAGAAGGGTCAGGGGCACGTTTGTCCTAAATCTTCGGGCAAACAGTTTTAACTGCGACTATAAATACCCCCTCTCCCCTTCCTCACTTCCTTTACTCCGCTCGTACGCTCTCTCTCTCTCGCTCGAGCTTCTCAAACCCTAGCGCTGCCGCTACTCCATCGTCGCCGGTGAGGAAGAGCTTCACTGCCTCGACCTCGTCGCCGTCGTACTCGCGCCGGCCGCGGAAATCTTCACTCCGCCGCCGTCGTAGCTGTCTTCCTCCACCGAGTTAGGGCGTGGAAGATCTACACCGATGAACTTCACTATTCTACTTCACAGTTTGTCGTGTTCTTCATCAAGGGTAATTAAAAGTTATTTTTACTACCCTCCTTGATTCAGATTTTCTCTACAAAATCTTCAAAGGTGTTTTATTCTTCAAATCCTCACACACAAAACACCTCACTAGTCATCTGTTCTTGATTCGTTTCTCTAAGCATCATTTTTCTTCAAGATTCCTCAATTGTGTGGATCCACAATCTATACAACTCTGGAACCTAAGACAAAGAACGCTTAGTGAAATTCTTCAAGGCTCATCTGGTCAAAATCCTCAAACTTGTTCCTTTTTGAAAAACCTTCTGAGAACGCATATGACCTCTCCAAATTCCTCGCAAATATACTTTGTTCACAGGTACTCATGTCCGCTGCTGAATCACTAGGTTCTCATCAACTTAACTCATTTGCAGCGTTCCTCGAAGAAAAGTTGCATACTTCTTCAGAAAATTTGATTGTTCAAATTCCTCATCTAAAGAATATGGCAGACGGTAAGAAACCGCAGAATGGAGGAAAGAAGCCTGAGGTCATGACTGCTTTTGAAATACCTGAGGCCATCTATGTTGATTATTGCACACCTAATGAGGCTAAGTACGGAAAAGAAAATAAAAATCAGCGCAAGGTGCGCATACAGAAGATTGAAAGGAGATGGGCAAGAGAATGGAGGGAGTACAGATATGTAACTCCGAAGTATATGAAGAAATTCGCACTAAATCCTCCATGCCCAAGAGCTCCATTGGCACCTGGCCAAGAAGCTGGCCCCACCAGCATCAAGCGTGGTGAGGATTTTCCTGAAGAATGGGCCAAACGCCAAGCCAAGTTGGCGAGACAAGCCAAAGAAGCAGTGAGGAAATTCAATGAAGACTCTGCTGCTGGTGCTACCACTGAGGCCTCTGTCAGGCCAAGAAAATCAATGGCAAAGAAGCCCGCTCACAAGCCAAGTGCTTCACCAACTATGCCCTCACGGCCAAGTTCCTTAGCAATGCCCTCACGGACAGAATCTTCAAAGCCTTCACGGCCAGAATCTTCAAAGCCTTCACGGCCAGATTCTTCAAAGCCCTCACGGCCAGTTCCTCATGCTGCTCCTACTCCTCCAAAGTCCTCAGCTGCTCCAGCAAAGTCCTCAACACCTGTACATCTGGCCACGTGCCAAAGGACTACAGGCATCTCTATTGCCTCTGGTGCCTCGGCAAGTTCCTCAGCTGCACCAAAATCTTCATCAGGCCCCACTCCGCTGAAGACAAAGGCAACGGCTGGTCGAGGTCCTCGGCCAAGTCCGAAGAAGAAACAGGTTGCCTTCACAGTGCCATCTGACAATGAAGCCGATGATGATGAACTTGCTGAAATCATCAGAGACCGACAAGAAAGGGCTGCTAGAGCCAAAGGCACAAATGTGCCACTGCTTTTGGATCCAAGGGCGATCCTCGATTACATTGATCTCTGGCACAAGGATCCAAATACTCCTATGCCTGATTTCAATCTGACTCCTGGTCAAAGTCACATGCTGACCCATTTCATCATTAAAGAGAAATGGAAATTTTAGAAGGCCAGGCAGATCAAGAAGGCTCAGTTCAGAAAGGACAAGTTCTTGAAGAAAAATGTTGTCAATATGACAACTGATGAACTCATCCAGATCCAGTCTAAAATCAAAGCCCTCAGCGATGATTTCAATGCTTACTATGCTGATTGGCAAGGAGCCAAAGTCAGGTTTGTGAAACTGACTGAAAAGTTTACCAATGTTGTAGCCCCATCACAACAAGAAACTCCTCAAGCTGAAGCTTCTGCTCAGCCAACTGAAGAACATGCCAGCACCGCTGATGACATTCAGGCTGCTAAAGAAAATGCTAGTTCCAGGGCTGATGACTCCATTCCAGCCGCTGAAGAAATTGCCAGGGCATCCACTAGTGGTGCGCCTGAAGAAACTGAAGAAGTCAGGGCAACTGCATCAGTTGCGCCTGAAGAAAATCACCCAGATTCCTCAGCTCCATCTGCGCCTACACAAACTCCAATTCTTCCATGTGCATTCGATGTGAAGAAGACCAAGGCTACAGAGCGAGCTGCAGTGAAGAAAAGTAAAGCATCAAGTGCTTCAGAATCTTCAGTTCCAAAGAAGATGAAGCCTATGACAAGCTCTATTGAAAATCAAATTGATGTTGTTCCAGTTTCCACCATGCCATCAAAGGACCTTGTTCCTTTTGGTGAAGAATATGTGATCCCAAGCGGATCTGATGAAGAACCTCAATTTGATGCTTCGTTAGAGCAGGTTGATGAAGAAATTGAAGTGGACACGATCCCTTCCACTCCTGCCGCTTCCTCGCCAATGCCTCAGTTCATAGCTGAAGAGGCTGGCGTTGAAGAAATTGGAGATGATGACGTGGACATTGGCTGCACAACGCCCATGATGAATAATGACTTTTGGGAAAGTCAGCACCCCAATACTCCACTCTTCACCCCGTTACAACAAATACCTCAGTGCCCTGCACCAACCATTCAAATGGGCTCTGAAGAAACTCATCCCACCTCGTCTGTACATGAAGAAATTCTAGCCACTAGTGCTGAAGAAACTGTTGTTGCTGCTCCTTTGAACACGCATACTGCCACTGAAGAGGAACCAGAAATTCCTCAGCCTAAAGAACCTGAGATTGCGATTCCATAGGTTGTGATGCAACTCACTAACACTCCCGTGCCCAAGCCAACGGATCCATTCTCAAAGAAGCAACAGTTCAAGGTTGAAGATTTCTTCAGTGAGCATGTATTCTTCACAGATTAAAACCCCTATGACTCTGCTCGCATAAGGAAGAGGCGTTTCTGGACTGCTAGTCAAGCCAATTTCTATTCCTCAGTACTGTTCAACAAAGACAAAGTCTTCGATCATGAACATATTCCTCATGTGGACATGGAGTCTCTGCCGTGCTTCGAGCCTGTCCTCAGTGTTCTTCACGATGCTGGATTGTTAAATTTCTGCACTAACATCTGTGTTTGGAGTGAAGAACTCATTCTTCAATTCTATGCAATGCTGCACCTCACAGGAAATACTGAAGATGTTAATTCATGGGTGCTGGACTGGATGTCTGAAAATACTCACTACAAGGCACCAGCTACTGAATTGCTTCGTGTCTTACCACTCAGTCCTCCCCTTGGTGGTGCTCGTTGCATCTACAGTGAACCTGAGCTTTGAAATCATTACATGCAAGTGTTGATGAAGCCTTTGAAGCCAGGGCAGGCCCCTCGAACCAAATTCCTCGTTGGGGAATTACTGTATGTGCCTCGGACTGTCTATCGCATTCTGACAAAGACAATGAGTCCTATCAAAGGCCACGACTCAAATGATGAAGAGGTTGTTGGCATCATGAAGAATATGCTTTTCAATATCATTCATGGGGTTCCCGTCAACTTCCATGATTTCTTCGTGAGGACTCTGGCGAATATTGCTATGTCACCATTTGAGGTGAAGCCTTATGCACCATGGATTATGAGATTCATCAGGACAAGGTCTTCACTCAATTACAAGGCTGACACTTTGAACCATGGTAGCTACTTGCCTCCAATTGAAGTCCTCAAATGGACATATTCCTCAGCTGATGACAAAGGCAAGGCAACTGCTGTGATAGATGAAGGCATTCGTCCATTGGATGGTCAATTTCGCAAGGCTGCATCCTATTCCACCAATGATGACTCTACCACACATGACTCTGCCGCTAAGCAAAATCCTCAAGCCATAGCACCCAGGGTGATAACTGATCGTGAGTTCCTCCTCAGTGTTCATTAGAAAGTTGATCGCAATCATAAATGGGTCAAGCGTCAGTTTGGTTCAATTCTTCACAACATGACCTCAACACACAATGCAGTGAAGTAAAACCACTACTACCTCCATGAAACCTTCAACTGTACCTGGGATGTTCTATCTCATGTCTACAACGCTGCAGATCTGAAGAAAATGGGTCTCAAGGAAGAATTTGACTGGTCTGCTCCTCCATCGAAGAAATTCAAGAAGGTCAAGGTTCCTTCCTTGGTGGCCAGCTCCTATTCTTCATCGCGTGAGACTGATGAAAATGAAGACTTGGACGACACTACGGCAGGCCCTACTACGACAACCGACCCCGACAACGCTGGCGCTCCTCCATCAACTTGATATTCTTCAGGGGCGTTAGTCCTCAGTTTCGAACCTTTTGGTCATTCGATGACAAAGGGGGAGAAATTTGAGTTAGTCTTCAAGCGGGTCTATTACATGGGCGTTTTTGCTAAGTTACAACTCTCGTTGTTCTAAAACTTTATTGGATCAATTTGTAATCTAAAAACCGATGGTGCTCTGATACTTTTGATGCACTATGCTTTGATACTCTTGATACATTACTCTGCATGCTTGTTCCTCATTAATATTATTGCACGCATGCTGAATTTCATCAGGCACCATATTTCATCATGCATTTTAAATTCTTCATATTATATGTCAAATGCGTGTATGAATTACAAGATATAGGGGGAGATCTCCATGATTTAACTCTTCAAGTGTGCATTGCTTCAAAAGCAAATTCCTCACTATGAACATCTTCAGGGGGAGTTCTTCTATATCTTGCAATCAAATTCCTCAATATCAGTACTTACACTTCATATGTTTATGCCTATTGAAAACTTAACCTATATTGTCATCAATCACCAAAAAGGGGGGAGATTGTAAGTGCATCTAGTGCCCCTTAGTGATTTTGGTGTATTGAAGACTTATAGGTTAAGGGACTGATGCGTTTGTGAGTGTGCACAGGTCTATAAGTCTATGAGGAGTTTGATATTTACAGAGAAAGTCGACCCCTAAAAATGAATATCTTCGACTGAAGATTTTGGTATTTCTGAAGACTTTCATGAAGACTTTGAAAGTGAATAAATTGGTGTGTCCGTGAAGACTTGATATTCATGCAAGGAATATGAAGCTTGAAGACTTTCGTTTTCATAGTTTTGTTTTTCTCTTTCTTGAGTCATAGGAAACACCGTACTGTTAAAGGGGGTCGAGGAAATACTAAGGAAAAATTTCCATGTGATGCTCAACTCAAAATCCTACACCTACCAAACCCTTCGAGTGAAGCCTTTGGAAATCTCATACAGTTCAGTCAATTTCTTCAGTGACAGAGACGAAGTTCTTCTGCTTGCTGAGGAATTTGTTCTGACTAAGGAGTTAGGAATTCGCCAGTGCGGATTGCCTACACAGTGAGGAACATGATAGCCCTGAGGAATTTGAGAGTCAAATTTCTGACTGTTGCTGTCTTGCGCGCGAGCTGTACCAAAATATCTTATCCACCTAACGGTCATATCAGACAAGGGCATTTATGTCTTATCATGTCGGGTTGTTCCCTGGGCTATAAATAGCCACCCCCTACAACCAGTAGCTGGTTGGCTGCTCCGAGAGAAACTGACACTTGTCAATTGAGAGCAACCCATCCTCCTAGGACTTTGAGTGAAAATCATCAAGTGAGGAAAAACCCCAAACCCAAACACCTACAAACCCAAAGTGATTGAGCATCACTGAAGAGATTGATCCTGCGTGGATCTGACTCTTGTTTCCTTTGAAGACTGTGCTTCTTCCAGACGGTTAGGCGTCATGGTCTAGAGCATCCAAGAGGAATTGTGGATCGCCGAGTGACCGAGTCTGTGAAGGTTTGGAAGTCGCCTGAAGACTTACCACGAGTGATTGGACGAGGTCTATGTGGCCTTAGTTCAAGGAGAATACGGTGAGGACTTGGTGTCCTGAGTTGCGTGCTCAGTGACTGGGTGTCCGGGACTGTGTGTCCTCGAGTTTAAATACTCAGCCGCTCCAACCAGACGTACAACTGAGACAGCAGTTGGAACTGGTCTATCAAATCATTGTCTTCACCAACCTTACTGGTTCTATTCCCTCAACTCTTTCATTTCCTCATTACTGTGTTGAGTGATTGTTCATATCTGTGTTTGAAGACTTTGACTGAAGACTTTCTCAATTTCCTCTATTCAATTTCTTCAGTCTGTTTGTCTTCATCTTGTGTTATCCTATGATTACGCTTTCTGTACTCTGTGCTTGTCTTCATTTCATCATGATAACTATGTCTGTATCCTGTTATGCTTACTTCTGAGTACTTATTCCGCTGCAAGTAGTTCTTCGCTAAGGAATTTCCTCACCGACAAATTCCTCAGTGAAGAATTCATAAAAATTGCCTATTCACCCCCCCCTCTAGTCGATATAACGCACTTTCACCACTGTTCGGGAACGTAGTAGAAATTCAAAATTTTCCTACGAGTCACCAAGATCTATCTATGGAGAGACTAGCAATGAGAGAGAGAGAGGAGTGTAGATCTACATACCCTTGTAGATCTAGGAGACGAGGGACATGATGTTTTTACACAGGTTCGGGCCCTCTTGATGGAGGTAAAACCCTACGTCCTGCTTGATTAATATTGATGATGTGGGTTACAAGAGAAGATCTACCACGAGATCAAGGAGGCTAAACCCTAGAAGCTAGCCTATGGTATGATTGTTGTTCATCCTATGGACTAAAGCCATCCGGTTTATATAGACACCGGAGAGGGCTAGGGTTACACAGAGTCGGTTACAATGGTAGGAGATCTACATATCCGTATCGCCAAGCTTGCCTTCCACGCCAAGGAAAGTCCCATCCGGACACGGGACAAAGTCTTCAATCTTGTATCTTCATTGTCTTGGAGTCCAGCCGATGATGGTAGTTCGGCTATCCGAACACCCCCTAGTCTGGGACTCCCTCAATAGCCCCTGAACCAGGCTTCAATGACGACAAGTCCAGCGCGCATATTGTCTTCGGCATTGCAAGGCGGGTTCCTCCTCCGAATAATTTATAGAAGATCGTGAACACCAGGATAGTGTCCGGCTCTACAAAAATAAATTCCACATACCACCGTAGAGAGAATAATATTACACAAGATCAATCTGCTGACGTATTCTGCGGCGTGATGTCACACCACTTCCAAGACTTTACTTGAATTGTTTTTATTGTTCCTCCTCAGCGTGTTTAGCGAGGCGGTTTCCTTGGCATGTCTTGTCGAAGCAGAGATAGTGTTCCCCTTATTCCGGGATTCCCATTAATACGGACATGGTAACCCAACCGCGCCCGTTGCCACGCCCCCTCCATCGAAGGTGGGTTCCAAACGGTCATGGGGACGGCTCTTGGTATTCTTCCTCTTTATAATGAGACCAAGGCCCATTCTTTTTATTCAATCCTCTATCGAATCCGCCCCTCTCCCTGAGTTCCAACACCCAGGGCTCCGAATTCAGGTACCTTCGATCCTCGACAATGTCCGGTCCTGATCTACGAGGCCGGTGGATGCCCTCCTCCGTCACGGAGGAGGACGTGCTAAAGCTGAGAGATGCCAGGTATTTAACCTACGAGATTTCGCATAGGCTGCCTGCCCGAGGGCAAGTTATCCCAACTCCCGAGCCTGGCGAGATCGTCGTGTTCACGTCTCACTTCCTTTGGGGTTTAGGCTTCCCGACGGATCCCTTCATGAGGGGGCTCATGTTTTACTATGGGCTGGAATTCCACGACCTGGCTCCGGAGTCCATCCTCCATATCTCATCATTCATTGTCGTATGTGAAGCCTTCCTCCGCACTACCCCTCACTTCGGCTTATGGCTCAAAACCTTCAACATGGAGCCGAAGATGATCGAGGGGCGTCAGGCAGAGTGCGGCGGGGCGGTTATAAGCAAGAGGGCCGAAGCTCCATGGCCCAAGGGCTCTTTCCAAGAGGAGCTCGGCTTGTGGCAACAGGAGTGGTTTTATATCACCGCTCCCCAGGGCATCAGGCAGAAGCCGCCGCCCGTCTTTCGCTCGGGCCCTCCACAGCAGCTGACGTCATGGGTCAACAAGGGGCGTGACTGGCGGCCGCCCAAAGACGTCCCCCTGTTGCAGGACCGGATTCGAGGCCTCCAAGAAAGGGAGATCAATCTGGTCGCAGTGGTGCAGGTCATGTTGATCCGGCGCCTACTGCCCTGCAAACGTCGCCCCCTCCGCCTATGGGAACTTAATCCGGAGGGGCCGCGAGCTCTTCAACACTTCATGGGTTTGACTCCCATGGAGATGTATAAACTGTTCTTCGGATCACAAGAGACGCATCCGGAATTGACTGAGGACGCTAGCCTAAGCTGCAATCGCCCGGATACTCAAGTAAGTAGCCCTGTGTCCGGACACACCATCCATTTATTTATCGTGAGCTTGCCTTTTAACCAGCTATCCCTGGATAGGAGTGGGTAGCACAAGCAAAACTGATACGGTGTCCGGCCCCCCTCCCTGAGACCACGCAGGATCCCGTGTTAATCAAAATGTTGGAGGTTGCACCTTCAAATGAGGGCGAAGGGGGCACGGGGAAACTGTCACCTCTGCCAAGGAGGCGTTTAGTAAGGGAGGAATCGAGAGTCCCTCCTTCCAGGGGGAGAAGAGGAACGCTTCCGAAGACCCGGAGGCCAAGGCCTCAAAGCGGGGAAAGAAATCTGTACCGGAAGGTCCTGCGCCAGAAAGCGCCCCGGCTGTACTGTCTCCTCGGAGGAATCAGCCCTCTAATGAGCCGTAAGTGAAAAAGGGGATTTTATAATTATCAGACACCCCTGCTTAATGTCTAAAGGTAACGAAGTTTTTACCTTGTAGTTCGGATCCCAGCCCATCTCAGCACAGCTCATCTTCGGGAGACCTTCGTCCGGAGATGATGGAAAGCGAAACGCCTTCATCTGCCGCCCCATCGTGCGGGGCGGATGACCCTGAGGTGTCATTGCGGAGGGTCTCCCCGAATCCGGCGGGACCGGAGAGTTCGGCGCCCATTGGAGTACGGCCGGTGGAGCTGCAGGATTTGCTTAAGAGGGCGTCCATGTCAGAAGATCACCGCACATTAATGGGTGATGTGATTGAGAGGATCTCGTCCGCCGAAACCGGGTTGTATGAGGCCGTCGGAAGTTTACTGATGGGATTTGAGGTACGCAAAAAATGACATACATGTTGACAGTTTTGCACATGAAGTGCGCCCTGTATAGATAGTAGCCCTCGAGACTTGGTTGCTGTCGAAAACGACAGCGTGCCTAGGATCGTAATCTCGGTTATTAACTGTCGCCTTTCTCATGCAGGTGGCGGAACGTTCGGTGGCCAGCCGGACTGATGGATTTGCCGAGCTGAAGAAGCAACTCGATGCTGCAGATGCGGACATCTCGCTGGTCAATAGACGACTTGATGAGTCACAAGGTATGTGATTGCCCCGCGGTTGGTTAGTAAGGGAGCTGACGCCCATTCCTTACAAATTGTATGCTTAGATGAAGATGGTGCTGCTGCTGTGGAGGACCTTCGAGCAGAACTTTCTCGGGCCAAGGAGCAAGCCAGAAAAAGCGAGGCGGCTGCCTTGAAGGCAGCGGAAGGGCTAGAAGCCGAGAAGGCTGCTCACTGCCGAAGCAGGGAGGAGATGGCTGGAATGGCCATCAAATTAAGAGTTGCTACCGACCGCCTGGAAGTTCTTGAAGGAGAACGCCGAGCAGAGCGAGAGGACCTGAAGAAGGCTGATGCCGAGGCCAAGGATGCCCGTAGTGCGATGCGGGCTATGAAGGAGGAACTGCGTCAGGTCGGAGACATTGTGGCTGGAAAGCCCTTGACGCTGCGTAGGAAGTTCACAGATCCGAAGTATGCTCAGCTGGGCTGATTGTACGGTGTGGAGGATCCTTATCTGGACTTGGCGGCGAGTGCAGCTGACGCAGTTGTGCACTTTCGAAGCCAGGAGGATCATGAAATGGAAGAGCTTTTCTGTTCTCAATTCCATAGTCCGGAGCGTCCACTTCTGTTGAGTGATCGGCTGGTTGAGTGGGCTGAGCTAAATAGATTGTCCGGACTGGCCATGACGGATGTGGTAACTCATCTGTGGCTGAAAAGGCCCAAGCCGAAGAGTTATTTTGGCTTGTTGCAGCAATTCCTTGGGGCAGTGCCGCATATTAAGGCGATGAAGCGGTCGGCATGCATAGAAGGTGTGTGGATGGCTCTCGCCCATGGTAAAACATACTGGGTGGAGATGGATGCCACCGCTGTTGCATCCCGGGGTTCGGACAAAAGCTGATTCCCCACCGAGCATTACTTTGAGGAAGTCCTGCAGGGCGCTCGTATAATAGAGTCGCAGTGCTCGAAAGATGTTATGTTTGAATGACATGTATGATTTCTAAGATCATGTTTATAATGCAATGACTTTTTATTCTTGTGTGTTCAAGTATTGAACTATCTCCTGTGCGGCCGTATATGTATGTATAATCTGAAAGATGGCAGTCTTTGGCTTCAATCCCCACGCACATGGTGCGGGGGTGTTTGCAAAAAGAAAAACGCTTTTTCACACTTAATCCAACGTCTTGGTCCTTTTAAGGAGGTGATAGCATAGAAAACTAGGCAACCGGACTATAATGCTTTATCACTTTCACTTAGCCATAGGAGCTCGAATGTGGGGCTACTATATAGCCCCTGATGGCGCCGCGCTTCTCCGAACTTGGGGTGCGTATGTGCCTGGCCGGGAAGCGGTCCTTCGTCAAAGCGGAGGAATTCTAAACATTCCAATGGTCGATCGAGTGGTTGACCAGTCTCTCGCTATATCATGACAGTCAGTTTTCGGCTTTCTCTACTGAGGTGCTCTCCCGGCCGAACTGGGGCACAATCGCAGTAGTTCTCCTGGTGCCGCGTTAGCCGATGATACGGAACATAAGGCAGCAAAACACAGGAGCCGGGCAAACCCAACATTTGACCAAATACATGATTCGGAGCTGATGCATATAAGGCCTAACCCGAGACGCCGAACACTCCCTGAGGTGTTCGGTCTTTATGATATCGGGCACAATAAACGCCCTAAGCCCCTAGTGTCAAGGTACAGACGGGAACTTCTGACGCGGCCGATGCCAAAACGCCAGCCTCCTCCTCGGCTCTGGTAAGAAACCGGGGGATGTTTATCAACAAGAGACAGTGAGAAAGGTTTACGCATGGTCTTAATCTGAAAAGAATCCTTGCAACGGGTCCCTACTACACATCTGCGCCTGTGTCTCCGTTGTGCTGTATCCTGGACGGGTGTAGCACGTGCTTCATCTGTAAAAGAGAAGGACTTAGTTTCTAAGAAATATCGTGCAAAAAGTGTATCAAAATAAAGTATAATTTGTAAGATGAGGAAAGTTGAGCTTTATTAGCTTTCATCATTTATGCGCGCGGCCCCCTAAAAAAAGGGGTATGCGGCTGGGAAGCCCCTTGTTAAGTTACGCCGGACTTGTCTAACCATGTCCGAGGTCTAAATGACCTGTTTTTAGGGGCTTTGACCTGCAAGGTCGGAATAATGTGTGGCTGTCTAGGCAGTCGCACATTCTCCGTGATCGAGAGACACCTGGAGTCTTAAGAATATGCCACGTGGACCGGGCATTTTTAAGCGTAAGAGACGCGTAATGTGGTATTGCATTAAAGCGGGCGAAAGCTGCACGCCCCAGTAGTGCTTAAGGGCTACTGCTAAATGGGGCGATGGAGGGTGAGCTTTTCGCGACGGAGGTTGTCGGATGAACCGAACACGACTCCTAGTGGTACAGAGCCTGTAAAATTGGCTAAAAAGGCCTGGCATCACTCCTTTGAAGGAAGTGCTTGCTATAGCGAATTTTGGTGGGTTCTATCCCCAGTCCGCAGACGGTGTCCTGGTATAGCAGGGGCCGCGCTGCGTGTTATCACGTGAAGTGAGTTCACTGTTTTGACTTCTAATGGGAAAGTCTTTTGGTTTCCGGAGCGCTGCTTTTGGGTTTCGTCACTTTCACTTGGTGCGCCGAGCCCTTTGTGTTCGGCTTTAAGTCGGCCCGACTGCTTGAAGACCCAACAATCTCTGTGGGTATGGTTTGCAGGCCTCGCGGAGGTGCCGTGTATTTGACACAGTCTATCCAGAATCTTGTTGAGGTTGGATAGCTCGTCACTGTTATCCTTTAAGGGCAGTGTTTTGTTGTTCGGCCGAGAGCTTTTGAATCCGGCGTTGACCGCCGTACTATTTGGGCCATTCTCCTTGTTCCGGCGCTGATCTTTTTTGCGTCGTGATTTCCCATTTCCATCCCTGATTTCGGATGTACTCGGGTCGCTGGTGCTGCATCTAGCCAACCAGCTCTCTTCCCCCGCGCAAAAGCGGGTCATGAGACTTGTTAGTGCGGCCATTGTTCTTGGTTTTTCCTGGCCGAGGTGTCTGGCGAGCCATTCGTCTCGAACGTTGTGTTTGAAGGCTGCTAAGACTTCAGCGTCCGGACAGTCGACTATTTGGTTCTTTTTAGTGAGGAACCTATTCCAGAATTTGCGTGCTGATTCTGCGGGCTGTTGAGTTATGTGACTTAAATCATCTGCATCCGGAGGCCGGACATAAGTCCCCTGAAAATTTGCTCGAAACGCATCCTCAAGCTCTTCCCAACTCCCAATATTATTTCCTGGGAGGCTTTTAAGCCAATGTCGGGCCGGCCCTTTGAGCTTGAGGGGAAGGTATTTTATGGCATGGAGATCGTCTCCTCTTGCCATGTGTATGTGTAGGATATAATCCTCAATCCAGACTCCGGGGTCTGTTGTTCCGTCGTATGCCTCTATGTTTATGGGTTTAAATCCCGCTGGAAATCCATGATCCAGTACCTCGTCGGTAAAACATAGTGGGTGTGCGGCGCCCCTGTATTTGGGTGTGCCGTTGTCTTCAAATGCTCGGCTGGTTGTGTTACTTCCTGGAGTCTTCTTTTTTGGCCCATAGATAGACCTGGCCGGGTTATCCTTTTTCTAAAGATCTTTATGCTGATCATATGCCTGCTTGTGTGTGGCGCCCCGTGTTGCTCTTGGCCTGTCATCTGGTCGTCTATCCGGCCAGGCGGCCCCTTTCATTTTTGACTGCGGGGGCTCTTAGGCCTCCTCGTCAAATTCGGGCAACAGCTTGCGCTTCGGGTAGCTCTTTGTCTGGTGACTAGTGCCATATTTATCTGCGGTGTTGAGTACTTTGCTCCTTCTCATTCTGAGTGTGTCTTCCACTGTTTTGAGCTTCCGCTTTTGCTTCTTCAAACTTCTTGCAGTGGCGACGAGCCTGTTATGGAGATTCATATGCTCTGGTGATGTGAGATCATCTTCGCCGGGGATGGGTTGCTTGTCCGGTTCATGTCCGGCTGGCTGCTTGTTGACATGTGCGTCGTCCACTGCTTCGCCCTGCTCTAGGGCCGGGTCCATATGGGTACCGTTTTTGTCGATGCCGGTCTTCGGGCGGCGCTTGCGTCACCGCTTTGTTTGTCTGTTGGGGGAGTTGTCCTTCGCCACGTCCCGTTTTTCCTCATTGTCGCTTCCTTTTGGTGTGTCCACCATGCATACGTTGTGGGATGGGGTGGCTTTCCTGCGCCCGTTAGGCGCTGGTTCTTGGTCGTCCCCGGCATCGTTGTCCATACCGTCGATGTCCTCGGAGTCGTAGTCTAGCATGTCAGTTAAATCGTCGACAGCGGCTACCAAGTGGGTGGTGGGTGGGCTTTGAATTTCTTCGTCCTTTGCATCCCAGCCATCCTGACCACAATCTGGCCAGGTCTCTCCTGATAACGAGAGGTATTTCAGCGAACTCAAGATGTCGCCGAAAGGTGAGTGTTGAGAGACGTCCGCTCCGGTGAACTCCATGATCGGCGCCCAGTCGGATTCGATCGGGGCGGGCGCGGGAGGTTCGGAGTCTGGCGAGGAGTCCGGCACCTTGGAGTCACGAGCTTTATGAGGGACGAAGTCAGCGTTCGGCTCTATCACCGTAGAGGTTGCAGCCCCCGAGGCGGTGTCTAGGCATCCATCCTCGATCTGCGGAGCTGGCTCCGAATTGAAGATCGGAGTGGTTTCGAGTGCGTCCTCCAGGGTACTGTCCGGCGGCAGAGCTAAATCATGCCCATCGTGACAGTACGGCACGCTCGGCTGTGGCTCGAATCCGTCGAGGATCAAGTCCCCGCGGATGTCAGCCGTGAAGTTCAAACTTCCAAATCTGACCTGACGGCCAGGGGCGTAGCCTTCGATCTGCTCCAGCTGGCCAAGAGAATTGGCCCGCAGTGCGAAGCCGCCGAATACGAAGATCTGTCCGGGGAGGAAGGTCTCACCCTGGACTGCATCGTCGTTGATGATCGAAGAAGCCATCGAGCCTATCGGTGACGACACAGAGGAACTCTCAATGAAAGCACCAATGTCGGTGTCAAAACCGGCGGATCTCGGGTAGGGGGTCCCGAACTGTGCGTCTAGGCGGATGGTAACAGGAGACGAGGGACACGATGTTTTTACCCAGGTTCGGGCCCTCTTGATGGAGGTAAAACCCTACGTCCTGCTTGATTAATATTGATGATGTGGGTTACAAGAAAAGATCTACCACGAGATCAAGGAGGCTAAACCCTAGAGGCTAGCCTATGGTATGATTGTTGTTCGTCCTATGGACTAAAGCCATCCGGTTTATATAGACACCGGAGAGGGCTAGGGTTACACAGAGTCGGTTACAATGGTAGGAGATCTACATATCCGTATCGCCAAGCTTGCCTTCCACGCCAAGGAAAGTCCCATCCGGACACGGGACGAAGTCTTCAATCTTGTATCTTCATAGTCTTGGAGTCCAGCCGATGATGGTAGTTCGGCTATCCGGACACCCCCTACTCCGGGACTCCCTCAGGAAGCGTTACAAGAACGCGGATGAAGGATTCGTACTCGTAGCGATTCAGATCGTGGTTGATTCCGATCTAAGCGCCGAACAACGGCGCCTCCGCGTTCAACACACGTGCAACCCGATGACGTCTCCCGTGCCTTGATCCAGCAAGGGGAGAGGGAGAGATTGGGGAAGACTCCGTCAAGCAGCAGCACGACGGCGTGGTGGTGGTGGAGGAGCGTGGTAATCCAGCAGGGCTTCGCCAAGCACTACGAGAGACGAGGAGGGAGAGAGGTAGGGCTGCGCCTTGGGAGAGAGAGACTCATGTCTTGGGCAGCCCCAAAACCTCCACTATATATAGGGGGAAGGGAGAGGGGGATGCGCCCTAGGGTTTCCCCTAGGGGGGGCGGCGGCCAGGGCAGATGGGATCTCCCCTTTGGGTGACTTGGCCCCCAAGCCAGGAGGTGGGAACCCTAAATGGGGCGCCCCAAACCCCCTGGTCACGTGGGAATAGGTGAGGGGGGGCACAGACCCTTAGTGGGCTGGTTTGCCCCCTCCCCTTGGCCCATGAAGCCCCCAACACTTGCCGGGGCTCCCGAAACACCTTTCGGTCATGCTGGTCATCACCCGGTACCTCCGAAACACTTCCGGACTCCAAAACCCTTCGTCCAATATATCAATCTTCACCTCCAGACCATTCCGGGACTCCTCGTGACGTCCGGGATCTCATCCGGGACTCCGAACAACATTCGGTAACCGCGTACATACCTTCCCTATAACCCTAGCGTCATCGAACCTTAAGTGTGTAGACCCTACGGGTTCGGGAACCATACAGACATGACCGAGACAACTCTCCGGCCAATAACCAACAGCGGGATCTGGATACCCATGTTGGCCCCCACATGTTCCACGATGATCTCATCGGATGAACCACGATGTCAAGGATTCAATCAATCCCGTATACAATTCCCTTTGTCTACCGGTATAGTACTTGCCCGAGATTCGATCGTCGGTATGCCGATACCTTGTTCAATCTCGTTACCGGCAAGTCTCTTTACTCATTCCGTAACACATCATCCCGCGATCAACTCCTTGATCACATTGTGCACATTATGATGATGTCCTACCGAGTGGGCCCAGAGATACCTCTCCGTCACACGGAGTGACAAATCCCAGTCTCGATTCGTGCCAACCCAACAGACACTTTCGGAGATACCCGTAGTGCACCTTTATAGCCACCCAGTTACGTTGTGACATTTGGTACACCCAAAGCATTCCTACGGTGTCCGGGAGTTGCACAATCTCATGGTCTAAGGAAAAGATACTTGACATTTAGAAAAGCTTTAACATACGAACTACACGATCTTGTGCTAGGCTTAGGATTGGGTCTTGTCCAACACATCATTCTCCTAATGGTGTGATCCCATTATCAATGACATCCAATGTCCATGGTCAGGAAACCATGACCATCTGTTGATCAACGAGCTAGTGAACTAGAGGCTCACTAGGGACATGTTGTGGTCTATGTATTCACACATGTATTGCGGTTTCCGGTCAATACAATTATAGCATGAATAATAGACAATTATCATGAACAAGGAAATACAATAATAACTATTTTATTATTGCCTCTAGGGCATATTTCCAACACTCACTACGTAAACTAATATATTTAATGATCTAAACACTCTTATATTAGTTTATGGAGCATGCATCAACATTAGAGGCAAGTGGTCCTCACCATGTGATTGTGAATTGACTTGATACTACCAATGCTCTGGGCTGGTGAGTTTCGGTTGATGTGTGCCCGTTTTGATTTGCAACATTATACAAATGCGACGCTTTTATTATATGAAATGTGAAGCTTTTTTATTCTTTATGATCCAATTGATAATTCCAATGTACAAATTCATCATTTCTATACTACAAAAAATTGTAAAAATAGCTCTCTGTTAGTCCAAGATGGACAGGGAAAAGACTCCTCTGCTCCCTCCGAAATGGGCTAAATACCCGGTCTTCCTTTCTTTTTTTAGAACAAAGGCTCAAGAAGAGCCCGGCTTTGAATTAACAAAGCCATCAACCGGCCAGGATTACAACTCCGGATTACAACCACACCCCCAACTTAAAGGAAGGAAAGCAAACGGCAAAGATACAAGGGCGCCTAGGAGTAGCTCACAAAGGGCATACAACAAGCTATCTAGAAGATGGACAACAGAACACATAGCTACAGATGCCAGGAACCCCTAACACGCCAAGAACCAAGGCAAAAGCGCTAAACGGCTCAGGAAAGGGCATCGACGACGGAGCAAAGCACGCCATTGCCAAACGCCTGGACTTGAAGGAGACACATCCATCCAGATCCATCGTCACAGAAGGCCCCTCCCTCCTCGCCTGGCTCAAAGGCGCCGCACCAGTGAACGATGGACATGCTCACCCTAGAACCTGCATGAATGGCATCGCAGGAAACCACAGGGGCAGAACCAGGCATTCCCAGCCTGCCAACAATGACTTACCTAAAACAGAGCAACGCCAAATGCAAGAGTCCAGGCATGAAACGAGGGCGAGCAGTCAGAATGCACAAATGGGTGGCACCAAGGGCCAAGACCAAATCTTCGGCTCGCTCGACGAGCTGAAGAGCAGCCACCGGAGGAGGGGAACCCTATCCCCTCCCGTCCTGGAAAATCCACGGGCACCGGAGGAACACTGCAGCCCAACGAAGAGCACCAGAACAGCTTGTCCACCCACCCAGGGAGGCACCGCCGCTGCTGGAGACACGCTGCCGCTGCTGACAGCCTCCACCTACACCACATCGAAGCCCGCAACCCATCTTTGTTTCCAAAACAGCGCCTTCAAGAAGGTTACGGCGCCCTGGGCGTCACCGATGTCCAACAATGTTGAGGCTTTCACCCGGGGGACAAAGGGGAAGGGGGTAGGGGCCAAGACTAGACCGGCACCTCTAGGAAGGTGAGCGGCGCCCGCGGGCGTTGCCGCCGTCGCAGCCGACACGGCTGGCTAGGGGTTTCCCCCATTCTTGCATCCCCGTCACCCACTCCCACCCAAAGAATACTAGAGACCCACGGCGAAGCAAGGCGGATCTGAGGGGGGAGGAGCTCGCTGGAGAAGAAGGGGAGTAGAGGCGGCCAGATCTGACGCAACAGGAGACGAAACCGCCGTCGTCGCGTGCAGGCCCGCATCCACCGGGAATCTTGCTGCCCGCACGGCCGAGAAAACACCGACCCGCGCCCACTCCATTGGGAGCCGAAGCCGGCGACGCCACACCTACCGGGGCCGCCGCCCCGGAACCAAAGGCCCCCTGTGGGCGAGGCGAGGCAGCGAGGGCCCCGTCGCCGCCTTCATCAGCAGCGCGTCGAGCTTGCCCGGAAGCAGCTGCCTCTAGCGGCGGCGAGGGAAGGACGAGGACGGGAGGGGAACAGCGGGGCTAGGGATTTTGCCCCACGGGTCGCCCAAGCGGGGCGACACGAGGGAGCGCTGGAAGGGTCCAATTCACCGGCCTTCCTTTCCATGAAGGTTATCAGTAGGCTCTCAGCCTAGCTTGATTCGTATTTAGCGTTTCAAGTGACAGTTACTTTGTTACCGGCAACTGGCGTACACCCTTGATTCCTTCTGGCTAGCAACTGAGCCGGCCCAAAACAATTCATATGGTTGGATGGTTAGAGATACAGTGGTATCCCTAGCTCACGAGGGTTCAAGTTCTGGTGCTCGCATTATTTCTAGATTTATTTTAGAATTTTTGGCGATGCGCTTTCAGTGGAAGGATATGTTCTCGTCGACGACGAGGCGCCAACGGTGACTTTATAAATTTTAAGATGACATGTCGGCTCAATCTCTTGGATGTGCTCATAGGGGTAGGGTGTGTGTGTGTGTTCATAGGGGTGAGTGTATGCGCGTATTTATGAGTGGTTGCGTCTGTACTGATGTTCAAAAAAAAAACTGAGCCGGCCAAAACAAATACTCCCAACATCGATTTTAGGTTCTCTTCTGGTTTTTCGGGTTGGGATCTTCTGGTTTTCGTGTTTCACCAGTTTTTGTTCTGTTTCTGATGTTGCTTTTTCTATTTTCTCTTTTTTGAAAAAAAAATCAGGAATTTAAAAAATAATTAATGAATTTTAAAGAAGTTCGTGAATTCGAAAAGTTCACAAATTCAAAAAAGGTTTTCTAAAATTTAGGAACCATGAATTTGAAGAAAAAAAATCGCACGCGTTAAAAATCATAAAATTGGAAAAAAATAGGAATTCCAAAATGTTCATCAATTTGAACAAAAGTTTGCCAATCTTACAAAACTATGAATTAATAAGGAAAGAGAAAAGGAAAAAGGGAAACAAAAAAGATAATAGATAAAAGAAAAAAACCTCAGATGGAATCGAGAATGTGTGCTAGTTACTGGTAATGAAGTAACTGGTGCCTGAAGCACTAATTAGGAATAGGGTTGGTTACGAGGTCCCTCCATCTCCGAATGCTATGCCTCGCTTATAGAAAAGCATGAATTTGAGCCAAACCCTATTCGGCGCCTTTTGCGCCCGTTACAGGCATATTCACAAACGGACGCATACCCCCTTGCGCGCTGTGCCGGCCCATCTATTTAGTTCCTGTTTTCCAAAACGAACAAAAAACGCGGCTCTGGTTGCACTGGAACACGCGACCTCAGTTTGAATTAGCACGCACAAACCAACCAGCCACCAGTTCTTACACGAAAAATCAAACATCGTTTCCTTCTTTACTTCTTTTCACTTTTCTTTTTTCTTTTTTCTTTTTTCTTCTTCCTGGTTCGACGGTTTTATTTTAATTCTTGTTTTTTTACAATTGATGAACTATTTCTCAATTTGATAAATTTATATTCAAGTTCAATGAACTTTTTTTCGAAATTGATGAACTTTTATTCAAATTTGATGAACTTTTTTCAAATTGAATGAAATTTTTTTCAACGCCGGTGAACTTTTTTTATAAATTGATGAACATTTATTCAAATTCGATGAACTTTTTCAAAGTTAGTCAACTTTTTCCATATTTGATGAACCTTTTTCAAAATCTATGAACTTTTTCATAAGCGTTGAACTCTTTTTGTTTTTCGTGAACTATTTTCCAAATCGATGAACTTTTTTAAGGTTTGTGAACTTTTCTAAAGAAATGATGAACGTTTTCTAATTCACGATTTTTTCTAAATAAACCAAAAAATCGAAGTGACGTAATTGGGGATATTGTGCAATAAATACGCGATTGCATTTGTTCTTGTAAGGTTAGTACCACAATCAGCCAAAAGTGTGCAGTTGTCCTAGTGGTTAGCTTAACTTGGAAACAAACTCACCGACGCAAGTTCGAGTCTTGGAGAAGTTATTTTTTGCGTGTTTTTGTGCTACTAGCAAAAGAGCCCGTGCGTTGCAACGGGAGAGAAAATATAACACACGCTCTTAACCCAACAACCATCGCTCAAGACCACAATAGATCCATCTCCTTTTTTTGCGAGGCCTCATATTTGTGTTGCCGATTATCCTCCTTCTCACCCTCGTCGGTGATGGCCTCGGTATTCACACAAAACAAAACAAAAACGTGTTTAAATATGGATAAAGCGTCTATCTCCCTCCCTCTCTCCTCCCTCTCCCTCCCTCTCTCTCTCTCTCTCTCACATATGTTTTCCCCCTACGACATTTTTCAGATGTATGCATGTGTAGTTATCAATATTTAATTTTCCCTATATTGTTATAGTGGGGTATTTATTTGCAATCTGGATCACCGACGGTACAAAAGGAAAACGGATCTTACGCTATAAATTATAATTTTGCTCTCAAAAAAATATTTTAAAAATATTTAACAGGTAAATTAACATCATATTTAGATTCCACACATTTTTCTAATAAAATTTCATATATAATATGTTAAAATCGAAGTTACGGTTTAAAAGATACGGATAATTTAGGAAATCATTTGTTTGACTTAAATATATTTCGAAATAATATTTAAAAATACTCAACAGGTAAAAATAATCTCATATTCATATTCTACATTTTTTCTAATCAAATTTCATATATATAACATGTTTAAATTGAAGTTACGGTTTAAAAGATATGGATGATTTAAAAAAACATTGTTTGACTTAAATATGATCCGTAGATGAATTACCTAATTTATCAGGGGGGGGGGGGTTTGAAAAATGTAAAATAATGATTCGGGTGTGACTTAAATCCGAACTGCGGGCTGATTTCAAGAAAATATAGGGATTTTTGTGTAAAATATGAAAAAATGTTTCATTTTAACTTAAAACAGGACCGCAGGTTGAATTCACTGAAATAGAGAAACTTTTTTAAAAAAATTCATGACGGACAAAAGAAATCCAATTTGCTTTATTATTAGGTAAAGATAAAGATAAAGATAAAGATAGGATAGCTCCCATGAAAAATCTGCTGGGAACCGAGCAAGCGAAGGAATCGAGAGCCGAGCCGCGAAGCGTGTTGGGCCCGCCCAACAGGGTGGCTGCCCTTGGCGCCAGAAGCGATAAGTGGCGCAGAAAGCGCCCAATATAGGGGGAGCTCCTATTTGCCGCATTTTGCGGCAAATAGTCGGCGTGACGCACACAGGTGCCTCCAATGGGCCGGCCCATCAGTAGACCACGCCCGCATCACTTCAAAAATATGTAAAAATATTAGAGGGCGCGAGGATTCGAGCTCACGAACTCGGATTCATAGTGGCTGCGACACACCACCACGTCAGACGGGAATAGCTGAGTGTATGCAGCGCGAAATCTTATAAGAACTCAAAAGCAGCGTTCACATAAAAAAACATTTTCAGGAAAACCAAGACTTTTCCTGAAAAAAATGCGATTTCTTTCTAAAATGATGAATATTTTCCAAAACAGGACCACTTTTGAAAATGATGGACAATTTTTTTGAAATATAACATTTTTCGGTAATGATGTTATTTTTTTAAATGGGAACATTTTTTGAAATTGGAAAACCAAACTTAGAAATGCGAATATGAAACTTCCGGACAAAATTCGACAACACGAACATTTATTAAAACTTGTGAACAATTTTTGAAACTGGAAACTGTTTTTTGAACCTCATGAAAAAATGAAAACATAAGAACATTTTTTAAACGTGAACATATATTAAATTGTGAACAAAATTTTGAGAATGCGATCATTATCTGAAATTGTGAACAAAATTTTGAACGTGCCAACATTTTTTGAAATTCCGGAACATTTTTTGAAAAATCTGAACAAATTTTTAAAAAGGGAACACCTTTGAAATTCCAAACAATATATGAAATTTTTGAACAAAATAAAGAGGAGAACGAAAAAAGAATAAAAAGAAACAGGAAAAACGAAAAATGCGAACAATTTTTGAAAAATGGGAACAAATGTGAAATTCCAAAACTTTTTTGGAAACTTGAACAAATTTGAAAACGCAAACATTTTTTGAAAATCACGAACAAAATTTGAAAAATGGGAAAAAATGTGAAATTCCAAAACTTTTTTGAAAATTTGAAACACGAACATTTTTTGAAAATAACGAACAAATTTTGAAATAGCGAACAAATTTTCAAAATACAAACAAATTTTGTCCATTTTTTGGAAAGAACAACATGTCTTTTGAAAATCTAAAGAAATAAATTTGAACATTTTTTAAAGCCGAACAAAAGTATTGAATATGTTGAACTTTTCTGAAATTGCAATTTTTCGAAAGAAAAAATAAAAGAAAGAAAGAAAAAGAATAACGAAATGAAAAACACGAAAAAAGGAAACAGACAATAGCCTATCTCTAGCATTTGTAGGACACGAACGTTGTGGAGCTCCGGAGGCTAGGAACGCTGCTCGAGGCGTTGGAGGTTCGAGGTTCGATTCCCGTCTCGTCCATTTTTTGCGGGATTTTCTCTGTATGAAGCAGCCGTCATGGGCCGGCCCGTGAAGGATCGATGGGTGTGCGATCTGCCGACAGTTTGCCGCAGAAGGCGGCGAATAGGGAATTCCCAATATAGGAGCTCTCTGAATTTGAGAAACACACATCACACGCATGAATTTGAACCTTTCCTACAGCACGCATGCGTATGGGCCGGCCCGAAAGCATGTTACTCGTTTATTTCTTAGCCGGTCTACTTGTTGATGTGTGTTTCTCAAAAAAAAATCACTGATGTGTTTGTTTGTTTTCTTATATTTTTTTTCTTTGGTATTCTTATTATTTCTCTGATTTCCTTAGGTTTTATTTTTTGTTGTTATACTTTGCTTTTTAGATTTTCCTTTGATTTCTATTTGTTTCTTTCATGGTTTTCATCTTTTCTCTTTTCTTTCTCATTTCATTCAGTTTTTCTTTGTTTATTTCTCTGAATTCAACAGTTTTCTTTTGTTGTCCGATCTTTATTTATTGGGTTTTATGGTTTATTTTTGCACTTGTTTATTTGTTTTTTTATTTTCTTTCATCTTTGGTTTCCTTTGTTTCTTTTTCGGTTCTTATTGGGTTTTTCACTTTTCTTTGTTTCTTTCGATTTCCGTTACGTCAATAACATTTTTAATACATGTTTAATATTTTTTAGAGACAAGTTTAACATTTTTTAATACATGGCCAATTTTTTCTATACACATTTTAAGCATTTTTCAAATTATTGAATAACTTTTTTCAACTGTTTGATTACTAGTTTTCAAACACAAGATTAATATTTTTAATACATAGTCAACAACTTTCTATACACATGTTATAGTTTTTTCAAATGTTTGATGAACATTTATATAATACATGGTCAACATTGTTTTCTATACACAAAAGTAACATTTTTCAATTGCTTGATTAAAATTTATTGAATAACATTATTTTCTATACACAACTCAAAAAAAATTGCTTGATTAACATTTTCAAATAAAAATAATAATATTTTC